>NW_021680479.1:123879-211783 GCF_001412515.2 Diachasma alloeum
CCCCCCCCGGCCATTATATTCGAAAGCCGAGAAATCTTATTTAGGAATTCGTTCCACTGGACAAATGTTAAAAAACAATAAGTCTTCAATCATCAATGTTTTTCGAACGAATGGAGGAATTTTCAACGTGAAGAGAAAGAATGATTGAACAACTAATCAAATTCAAATGTCCAAGGCCGTTTACCATAGACTCGCTCCTTGATCTCAAACACAATAAAAAATGTACGTGAATTCATCAAAACTAACAAAATTAGAATCTAGAATAATAATTATTGTATTCAAAAAGACAACAAGTAAAGCCAAATTGAAATTTAATATTCATCCAACCGTTTGTAAATAACCCACTGTAGGTTGATACATAAATAAAAAAAAATGAAGGGATTGGAATAAATGAAAGCTCATTTCCAACTTAGCTCTTAGCTGAGTTTTCGTGGGATATCGCCGAATATAAGGGAGATATGGAAATTTTTGTAATAACCTTTTTTGTAGCCCTCCATTTGCTCTACAAAAAAGGTTATAACAACAATTTTGCTATCTACCGCAGATTCCGAGATATTCATTGAAATACGAGCTATTAAAATCTTATTTTGGAATAAATTCCACTGAACAAACGTTAAAAAACAATTCATCTTCAATCAGCAATATTTGTTGACCGAGTGAGGCCATTGGAATAAATAAAAGCTTATTTCCAAGTTTGAAAAAAGCCCTGGAAAATTTTAAAAAATCCTCAAATTTCGTTTTGCTGAAATCAGTAGCGAATTAGCTGAGTTTTCGAGAAATATCTCCGAATCTAAGGGAGATATCTAAATTTTTGTCATGACCTTTTTTGTAGTTCTCAATTCGCTCTACAAAAAAGGTCATAACAAAAATTTCGCTATCTCCCTTATATTCCGAGATAATATTCCTTGAAAACTGGCCAATACTCAAAATAGACCGTTGAATAAAAAACGAATGTTATCTGCAAATCTAAGCGACATACCGCAAATTGCATAAAAACCTTTTTTCTAGAGCGAATTGAGACCTACAAAAAAGGTCATGACAAAAATCCCGCTACCTGCCTTAGATCCCGAGATATTCACTGAAATCCTAGTAATAGTCAACTTCGACTTGAAAGTTAAGCCGCTTCGCTACGGAAATCTCATGGAAGAGTGAATTTCGCCGGTCAAAAGTCAACTTTCGTTATCACCTGTCAGTCCAAAGGTGCCTGAGGCCCCGGAATTCCATTCATAAACCATCGCCAAGTGCCATTTCGAGGCCCCGAAGTCAATTCCTCGATTGAGTCGAGCGTGTCGTGACCCCGAGGAATAAAAAAAACGAAACAAAAATCATGAATATGATTTTGTAACTCAGCCTTCCAGTCGCTGCGTTGTCACACACTCGAGTGGGGAAGGTGCATAGTGGGGCGGGTCGTCAGGGAGGAGAAAGAGAGAGGCCTAGGGGCACTCGGTAAAGTTAGAGTGAAACATAAAGCCGGCGAGGTGGGTTGCCATGTCCCTCCTGCCCCGTGGGTTCGTCGTGACGAACGCAAAATTCATTCGCTCGGCTTTCCCTGGACGATTACCCGGTGCATCGGTGATTGCCGAGTCACGAGTATCAAGGCTGTTCGATTCCAGACGTTCGAAAGGTTTTGGGGATTCATTTGTTCGGGGATTTGGTGCATCCGCTGCTGCGATGGCTAAGATTAAGGTGAGTTGACGACATTCGAGGCACACCCTTAAATCTGACGTAAATGGACAAGTTGTGGGAACGAGTCGTTCGATTTCCCCAGATTTTTAACATTA
The DNA here is from genome assembly GCF_001412515.2 of Diachasma alloeum. Taxonomy (NCBI): domain Eukaryota; kingdom Metazoa; phylum Arthropoda; class Insecta; order Hymenoptera; family Braconidae; genus Diachasma; species Diachasma alloeum. The sequence goes on from NW_021680479.1 coordinate 125,661, forward strand.
GCGCGATAATGAGGGGGCAAAGGGGGTTTCACGATTCTAACTGACATTTTAACCTTCACGATGTTTTTGATTGCGAATGGGAGCTTGGAATCGATCAAAATTGAATTTTCAATTTTCTGCGGGGGTCAAAGAGCCGAAATGTAGTGATTTTTTGAATTAGGGGTGAGTGGGGTAAAATGGACACTTTAGACTTTTGCTTTAATTACGCATAACTCAGAAACAAATTTATCAGTTGAGCTCAGTTTAAGCTCATCACTAAGGGAATGAATTATTCTTTGCAATGAAAAAAATTTTTATTAAATTTTATCAACATTTCAACCCGTTATTAACATTTAAAAAAAAATCAAAAGTGCCCATTTTACCCAAACCTCCCCTATTTTTTTTAGGATTTTTTTGGGATATCCAAGTATTCTTTATAGTTTAGTGTACATCACAGGATAGATTCAACCATTTTTAATCATCAAATTTGTTAATTAAATTGCGTGAAAAAAATTTGAAAACAATCAGGAATATTCAGAATCTTGGAAGAGGCCAAGGAAGCTTGAAATCGCTCAAATTCGAGCCAAAGAGCCAAAATATGGTGATTTTTTTTTAATTAAGTTTTTTAGAATTTTTTGGGGGTATCCAAGCATTTTTTATAGTTTAATTGAAACCACGGGGTAGATTCAACTATTTTTAATCATCAAATTGTTAATTAAATTGCGTGAAGAAAATTTGAAAAAATCAGGAATACATTGAGAATTTTGGAATAGTCCAAGGAAGCTTGGAATCGCTCAAATTCGAGTTTTCAATTTTTTGTGGGGGTCTATAAAGCCAGAATGTGGGGGTCTTTCTTTATTATTTTTTTTAGAATTTTTTTAGGCTATTCAAGTATTTTTTATAGTTTAGTGTACATCACAGGATAGATTCAACCATTTTTAATCATCAAATTTGTTAATTAAATTGCGTGAAAAAAATTTGAAAACAATCAGGAATATTCAGAATCTTGGAAGAGGCCAAGGAAGCTTGAAATCGCTCAAATTCGAGCCAAAGAGCCAAAATATGGTGATTTTTTTTAAATTAAGTTTTTTAGAATTTTTTGGGGGTATCCAAGTATTTTTTATAGTTTAATTGAAACCACGGGGTAGATTCAACTATTTTTAATCATCAAATTATTAATTAAATTGCGTGAAGAAAATTTGAAAAAATCAGGAATACATTGAGAATTTTGGAATAGTCCAAGGAAGCTTGGAATCGCTCAAATTCGAGTTTTCAATTTTTTGTGGGGGTCTATAAAGCCAGAATGTGGGGGTCTTTCTTTATTATTTTTTTTAGAATTTTTTTAGGCTATTCAAGTATTTTTTATAGTTTAGTGTACATCACAGGATAGATTCAACCATTTTTAATCATCAAATTTGTTAATTAAATTGCGTGAAAAAAATTTGAAAACAATCAGGAATATTCAGAATCTTGGAAGAGGCCAAGGAAGCTTGAAATCGCTCAAATTCGAGCCAAAGAGCCAAAATATGGTGATTTTTTTTAAATTAAGTTTTTTAGAATTTTTTGGGGGTATCCAAGTATTTTTTATAGTTTAATTGAAACCACAGGGTAGATTCAACTATTTTTAATCATCAAATTGTTGATTAAATTGCGTGAAGAAGATTTGAAAAAATCAGGAATATATTGAGAATTTTGGCATAGTCCAAGGAAGCTTGGAATCGCTCAAATTCGAGTTTTCAATTTTTTGTGGGGGTCTATAAAGCCAGAATGTGGGGGTCTTTCTTTATTATTTTTTTTAGAATTTTTTTAGGCTATTCAAGTATTTTTTATAGTTTAGTGTACATCACAGGATAGATTCAACCATTTTTAATCATCAAATTTGTTAATTAAATTGCGTGAAAAAAATTTGAAAACAATCAGGAATATTCAGAATCTTGGAAGAGGCCAAGGAAGCTTGAAATCGCTCAAATTCGAGCCAAAGAGCCAAAATATGGTGATTTTTTTTTTAATTAAGTTTTTTAGAATTTTTTGGGGGTATCCAAGTATCTTTTATAGTTTAATTGAAATCACAGGGTAGATTCAACTATTTTTAATCATCAAATTGTTAATTAAATTGTGTGAAGAAAATTTGAAAAAATCAGGAATGCATTGAGAATTTTGGAATAGTCCAAGGAAGCTTGGAATCGCTCAAATTCGAGTTTTCAATTTTTTGTGGGGGTCTATAAAGCCAGAATGTGGGGTCTTTCTTTATTTTTTTTTTAGAATTTCTTTGGGGTATCCAAGTATTTTTTATAGTTTGGTATAAATCACAGGATAGATTCAACCATTTTCAATCATCAAATTTGTCAATTAATTTGTGTGAGAAATTTTTTTTTTAAATCAGGATATTTATAGTCGTTTAAATGATATTTTGCACAGAATTATTATTTTTTTTTAGGCATGAAATCGATTTCTGGGGAAATTATGAATATGAATAAATTGGTTACGATTCCTAGCAAATGATTTTTATGATGGAAAATTGACTGTGTATAAATTATTTATAGAAAATGTTCGTAATTTTCAAAAATTGCAATTTGTTAATTGTTTCATTAATCTCCCTCCAAAAGTAAACTTTCTAATTTTTTTTAGATTTTTTAAATGTTTTTCAATGGTTCAATATCGAGATTCAAATTCAGAGCTGCAAAGTTTAAATAATAAAATTATTGTCAAATGTCCGGAAACTTGGAGTCAAATGTTTTTTAAAATAACAATTGCACTTATTGCAGAGCTAGGGACTTTTTTAATTAAAATAATGTGGTAATACAATTTTTTATAGTTATTTCGATTGACATTTTACTGTTTTATTTGACTATTTCACAGCTTCAGTCATTATAAAATAGAAGAAATTCATAGAATCACTAGATTCCACCACTTTCAATCATCAAATTTGACAACTAAGTTGCGTGAAAAAAACTGAAGAAGATCATAAATATTCAGATGAGTCATTCAAATGACATTTTGTACAGAATTATTATTCTTTTAAACATTCGTTGTTTGTAAATGAATAATTGAAATTATTTCAACTTTCGGAGTCCGTATTTTTTTAGAAATTTTAAAGACTTTTAATTTTAAAGAAATTTTAAAATCGTTCTTTTTAATAACATCATTCTTAAATGAAGAGATAGACAAAATCGCAGTACAGAATTAAAATTATTTTATTACATATAAAATTAAGTGTAGTGTACAATTTTTCAAATTTTATTATAATTTTTATTATACTAATTGTCAACCAACATTTTCAATTTTTCAAATAATTTATAAATCAGTAATCAACTTGAATGATGATTATTTGATGAATTGAAAAATCAAATTCAGATATTCAGTAACAAATGTTATAAAAATCTCTATCTCTAAACTCGGGTGCCACTCTGCTATGTTGAATACTTATTCATATTGATTCATGCTCCCGACTAACTTCTGACAGAACCCGTGTTAAACTCCGGCTAAATCCTGAATAAACCCTGATTAAATTCCAGCTACACACTGATTAAGCCTTGATTGAACCTCGATTAAACCCGAAAACGAATTCGAGTCTTGAGAGGGTCTGAATAATTTTCCAGAACAAAATAATACGCAAAACTTGAATGACAATTCACTTAATGATAGTTCCATGACATGAAGAATTAGAAGAAGAGAATACTGAAATAAGAATTTAAGATAACTCCGCTCATTCACAAAAAATCTGGGGGCGATAGCAAAATATTTGTCACGACCATTTTAATGTTTTAGATGTATTAAAATATTCCATTAAAAAGCCTTCCCTCAGGCAGGTCCAGTTGTCGACATCCTGGGGGACGAGATGACCCGAATAATCTGGGACTCAATAAAAACCAAGCTGATCCTCCCCTACTTGGACATTGAACTCCACACATACGACTTGGGAATCGAGCACCGTGACGCCACCTCCGACCAAGTGACAATCGACTGCGCTGAGGCAATAAAAAAGTACAACGTCGGTATAAAATGTGCGACAATAACTCCAGACGAGAAGAGAGTCGAGGAGTTCAAGCTCAAGCAAATGTGGAAGAGTCCCAACGGAACAATCAGGAACATCCTGGGAGGAACAGTCTTCAGGGAGGCCATAATCTGCAAGAACATTCCACGTCTCGTGACCGGCTGGAACGAGCCCATAATAATCGGCAGGCATGCCCACGGCGATCAGTACAAAGCAACGGATTTTGTGGTGCCTGGTGCAGGAAAATTAGAGATAACTTGGACTGGCACTGATGGAAACAAGATTCAGCACACAGTTCACGAGTTCAAAGGGGCTGGAATAGCTCAGGCTCAGTTCAATACCGATGAGAGCATCAGGGCATTTGCCCACAGCTCTCTGCAGTACGCACTGTCCAGGAAGTATCCCCTGTACCTGTCCACCAAGAATACAATTCTGAAGAAATATGATGGAAGGTTTGTAATTAATTTTTATGTCGAGGAGAAATATTTTGGGAACTAGAGATTTCAAAATTGGGGAAAATAGTATAGTATAGTATAATTTTTTTTGCTAATAAATCAGTAATATACTTCTGAATGGTTATTTAGCACCTCGTCTGCTTCTATAGTACATAATTCATCGTTTCATATCGTTTGATTAAAATGAATGAAATTTCTTCTTCAATTAATTGTTAATTATTATTAATATTATTATTATTATTAATATAATAATAATATTATTATATTAATAATAATATTATTATTAATATAATAATAATAATATTAATAATAATAATTAACAATGATTATTAATATTATTATGACTATTATTATTATTAATTGTTATTGTTATTAATTGTTGGTTAGTTTAATATTTGATGAAATTTCAAATATGAAATAATATATATCTATACCATCCTTTTATTCGGTGAAATTGAAGTCGAAGTAGGTCGTTTTAATGATAATTGAATCAATTTTAATCTTTCTTTTTTTTAATTCAAATAATCAGTGGAAGTAAATTTTCCAAAAGATGGAAAAACAACAAATTTTTGAATGCTATGAGAATAATTTCCGAAATTCTTTTATAAATCGAATGGAAGAATGATACTATCTATATTATGGGGTGAATTTGAAACATCATATTCTGAGAAACCATCAGAAAGTTCCCTTTCATTTTTTTTCAATTCAAAAATTTAACATATGGATTAAATTTTAATTAATGTCACTGGATGGGGCTCAACAATACCTACATTTGAAAAGAAAAATGATTCAATTCCATCGCTTTATTAGCGAACAATGGCACATTCACTTTTTGGATCACAATAGCTTCATAAAACACAAAATCCGAAACTTGAATTTTCAAGATTGCAAAGATTCCATTCGGAAGCAAAACTGGTACGATCATCAAAGAATAAATTAGTCACTCACTCAAACAGGCCTAGAATAACCAAAAATCCCCACAAATTCAATAACCCCAAGACACAATAATCAGAATTCACATTCCTCACGATTTTTATTTTGATCAGAAAAATTGATTTTCATTCACACTTTCGGCTCCCTTCGTTTCCTTCCATCATAGCAATAAAATTCCCATTTCCCCAGGTTCAAGGACATCTTCCAGGAGATCTACGATGCCCATTACAAAACGAAATACGAATGGAAGAATGATGCTATCTATATTATGGAATGAATTTGAAACATCATATTTTGAGAAACCATCAGAAAGTTGACTTTAATTTTTTTTAATTCAACAATTTAACATATGGATTAAATTTTAATTAATGTCACTGGATAGGGCTCAACAATACCTACATTTGAAGAGAAAAATGATTCAATTCAATCGCTTTATTAGTGAACAATAGCACATTCACTTTTTGGCTCACAATAGCTTCATAAAACACAAAAAATCCGAAATTTGAATTTTCAAGATTGCAAAGATTCCATTCGGAAGCAAAACTGATACGATCATCAAAGAATAAATTAGTCACTCACTCAAACAGGCCTAGAATAACCAAAAATCCCCACAAATTCAATAACCCCAAGACACAATAATCAGAATTCACATTCCTCACGATTTTTATTTTGATCAGAAAAATTGATTTTCATTCACACTTTCGGCTCCCTTCGTTTCCTTCCATCATAGCAATAAAATTCCCATTTCCCCAGGTTCAAGGACATCTTCCAGGAGATCTACGATGCCCATTACAAAACGAAATACGAATGGAAGAATGATGCTATCTATATTATGGAATGAATTTCAAACATCATATTTTGAGAAACCATCAGAAAGTTGACTTTAATTTTTTTTAATTCAACAATTTAACATATGGATTAAATTTTAATTAATGTCACTGGATAGGGCTCAACAATACCTACATTTGAAGAGAAAAATGATTCAATTCAATCGCTTTATTAGTGAACAATAGCACATTCACTTTTTGGCTCACAATAGCTTCATAAAACACAAAAAATCCGAAACTTGAATTTTCAAGATTGCAAAGATTCCATTCGGAAGCAAAACTGATACGATCATCAAAGAATAAATTAGTCACTCACTCAAACAGGCCTAGAATAACCAAAAATCCCCACAAATTCAATAACCCCAAGACACAATAATCAGAATTCACATTCCTCACGATTTTTATTTTGATCAGAAAAATTGATTTTCATTCACACTTTCGGCTCCCTTCGTTTCCTTCCATCATAGCAATAAAATTCCCATTTCTCCAGGTTCAAGGACATCTTCCAGGAGATCTACGATGCCCATTACAAAACGAAATACAAATGGAAGAATGATGCTATCTATATTATGGAATGAATTTCAAACATCATATTTTGAGAAACCATCAGAAAGTTGACTTTAATTTTTTTTAATTCAACAATTTAACATATGGATTAAATTTTAATTAATGTCACTGGATAGGGCTCAACAATACCTACATTTGAAGAGAAAAATGATTCAATTCAATCGCTTTATTAGTGAACAATAGCACATTCACTTTTTGGCTCACAATAGCTTCATAAAACACAAAAAATCCGAAACTTGAATTTTCAAGATTGCAAAGATTCCATTCGGAAGCAAAACTGATACGATCATCAAAGAATAAATTAGTCACTCACTCAAACAGGCCTAGAATAACCAAAAATCCCCACAAATTCAATAACCCCAAGACACAATAATCAGAATTCACATTCCTCACGATTTTTATTTTGATCAGAAAAATTGATTTTCATTCACACTTTCGGCTCCCTTCGTTTCCTTCCATCATAGCAATAAAATTCCCATTTCCCCAGGTTCAAGGACATCTTCCAGGAGATCTACGACGCCGAGTACAAAACGAAATACGAATCGGCAGGCATCTGGTACGAGCACCGTCTGATTGACGACATGGTGGCCTACGCCATGAAGTCAGAGGGGGGCTTCGTCTGGGCCTGCAAGAACTACGACGGTGACGTGCAGTCGGACTCTGTCGCCCAGGGCTTCGGCTCCCTGGGGATGATGACCTCAGTCCTCATCTGCCCCGATGGCAAAACTGTCGAGGCCGAGGCAGCCCACGGGACCGTCACTCGTCACTACAGGCAGTATCAGCTGGGCAAGGAGACCTCCACCAACCCCATCGCCTCCATCTTCGCCTGGACTAGGGGACTCCTTCATCGTGCTGAACTGGACAAGAATCCAGAGCTCAAGAATTTTGCTGAGACCCTCGAGAGAGTCTGCGTCAGCACCATCGAGGAGGGCTTCATGACCAAGGATCTTGCCATTTGCATCAAGGGAATGAGCAGCGTCACCAGGTCTGACTACCTGGAGACCTTCGAGTTCATGGACAAACTCGCCGGTAATTTAAAAAAACAACTGGGGAAGTAGGGGGACTCGTCATGAGTCGGTTGTAATGGGTTTATGAATTTTTAATCTGTTTTTACGTGCTTTTTGTACTTTCTAAGCGATATTTGCACTGATGTAAGAAATAAAGTTTGTAATTTCAAATTTTTGGAGACTGTTTTACCCTTTGAGTATTGGATAACCTGAAACAATTTATTCTGGTGATTCTAACCTGAATGTGATGTTGTTTATGGCGCTCTTGGGGGACTCACGTGCTCACGTGGGTTTTTGTGAGTGAGATTTTTTGGTTGTGAGGAGAGATGAGTGCTGAAGGCTCGGGGTCTGGGGTGGAGTGCTTTTGGGGGAATCTGAAGGATCATCCGCAGTGTCCTCATGGTAATTTATAAAAAGGAATATTTATTTTTGGGTGGGGTATGTTAGTTGGAGCAGTAATGGCCTGAGCTGGAATAATTTTTGGTTTGGTAATTCTGCATTTGTCTAAAGAACTGCCGCAAGAAATTGTATCATCAGAAGTTAGTTTTCGTCGATGTAATTTACATTAAAAAATGTCTCAATTTTATCCACTTCTTGAAAAAGAGATCAGAGTAGAATATTTTTTATTAAGAATAATTCAAGATTGGCTGAGTTAAATTCCTAGAATTTTTGCTGCTAAATGGAAGCTTTTTAATCGTTCAAATTTAAGTTTTGGATTTTTTCTCTGGAAAATGCAATTTTTAGACCTCGTCCGTAGGGGAGGGTAGGGTAAAACGGACACTTGACTTTTTTTTAAATATTCATGACGTGTTGAATTGTTCGTGAAATGGAATTTGTGATGAGCTTAAACTGAGCTCAATTGATAAATCTGTTTCTGAGTTATGAATATTTTTTAAAAAGTCAAAAGTGTCCATTTTATCCTACCCTCCCCTACATCTGTGTGCATGTGGGTACATAACAAAATTTTTCTTCAATTGTTCGCTAATGAATGAATGGAATTGAGTCGTTCTTTCAAATGTAGGTATTGTTAAGCCCTATCGATCGCCATTAATTAAATTTTAGTTCATCGATTAATTTTTTAATTTTCGAATTTTTTCGAAAATCGGTTGTCCCTCAATAACTAAAAAAATTTTCTGAATTGATTGAATGATGACTTAAAAACTTCGTTTGGATGTCCTTTTGACCGAGTTCGAAGATGAAGGCGATAGCAATAATCGTGATTTTGATTAATTTGAAAATTTGCAAAAATTTTGTATTTTTTGAAAATCAGAATTCCGGGGATATCTTTGAATATCATGCTTCAAATAAATTCAATCATAGCTTAAAATGTTTGTTTCAATGCCATTAAGTCGAAGTTAAAAGATGATAACGATAGCTATATTGGTTGATTTGATTTTTACGATGATTGTTGAAAATTTAGAATTTTTCATGAATTTCCCTGAAAGTGAGCTTTCTGATGGTTTCTTCAAATGTGATGTTTCAAATTCATTCAACTATGTGTAAATAAAATTTTTCTATTAACATTTTATCGAAGGGCTGAGGGGAGAGATAGAACTGTAAAAAAGACAATCGGTTGTATAGAAGAAAGGGATAATAAGAATAATGACGATGATAACATTCAACTAAGTTGAAAATCTGACAAAATTAGTTGAAAAGAAATCTTATTCAATTTAATAAAATGAAATAAACAATGAATTATCCACGATAGAAGGAAATGACGTGCAAAATACCATTCGGAAACATATTGCAAATTTATTAGCAAAAATAACAATACTATATGCGATACAAGAGCAATTCCCCACTTGATTCGATTTTTATCTCGCTATTAATGTAATCATAGGACCAACACTATTATTTGGAAAAAGACTAAACGGAGAAATAACGCAGTACTACGCCTGCTCAGCCTGCAGAGACCGAAAGCTCTGCAACTTCTACCTAGAAAAGACCGATAAACTGACTAAAATCCAGAAGAACGCGTGGCAGGCGGAATCGAAGAAGTTCATTCAACAATACAATCACAGAAAATACTTCTTGAGACTGAATGAAATCACATCTGAACGTCCAGAGAACAGGGGATACTGCCACACCTGTGGCAGACTATACTTCGTCAACGAGATCGCCAAACATAAGGATCACGAATTGACAACTGGAGTCACTGACGATCAATTGAAAAACCCCACGAAGATCCTCAAACCCCTATCCAACCCGAAGAAAGAGGCCCAGTACTTGTTCTCGGAGAAAGCAACAGCTGAGGTCGTTGATTTATTGATAAAGGCTGGAGCGAAACATATCTTGTGCATCGGTGCCCCTCGAATACATGAATATATTACACAGAATCATGAGAAGATGACGAGTCTTCTACTCGATTTTGATGGGAGATACGTAAGTAAAATTAAAATTGCCATTTTTTAAATATTTGAAGATTTTGCAATGATTTTGCGATTTAAACTCTGAAATTCTACATCTAATTCTTCTTTTGAAACTCTAAAAAAATATTTAAAAAAATTGGATAGTCTGTTTTTAAGAAGAATTGATCAAATACTAAATAAACAATTGAGAATTAAAATGTTAAATTTAATTCAATTCGTAATTTAACTTGATTCTTCTTTCAAAGCTTCAAGAAACTTTAAATGAATCTGAACAAAAGTTAGAAAGTCCGTTTTTAAGAATAATTGATGAAATACTTTATAAACAATTCAGAATTAAAATGTTAAAGAACTTAATTTAATTCTTAATTTAATTTAATTCTTCTTTTGAAGCTTCAAGAAACTTTAAAAAATCTGAACAACAATTAAAAAGCCTGTTTTTACGAATAATTGATGAGATACTTCATAAACAATTGAGAATTAAAAAGTTGAAAAATTTAATTTAATTCTTAAATTAATTTAATTCTTCTTTCGAAGCTTCAAGAAACATTAAAAGAACCTGAACAAAAATTAGAAAGTCTTTTTTCAAAAATAATCGATTAAATACTTCGTAAACAATTAAGCATTAAAATGTTAAAAAAATTAATTCACAATTCAGTGCAAAAGCTTGTGAAAAATAAAGTCAATTTGTTTTACTCATTAGCACAATTTCTTTGGACCTCTGAGTTTCTGCTGGTACAATCTCTTCAACAACCACTTCTTCACCGAAGAATCCCAAGAAGTCTTTAATGATTTTCTCACCCAGGACAATGGAAAGAATATATTTCTGGTCTGTGACCCCCCATTCGGTGGTCGAGTGGAATTCATGTCCCAGACGATAAAGTCAATAACCGATTCCCACAGGATTTTGAATAAACTCGATAATAACGAGACACTGAAGATATTTTTCGTACTCCCATATTTCATGGAATCCATAATGCTGAATAAATCGAATCCCCGTGGGGTCGATGGAGGTCTGAAGGACCTGAAGATGTCAGACTACAAAGTTGATTATGAAAATCATCCTCTCTTCGTGACAGGCTCGAGTGGTAGAAAGTACGGCTCCCCTGTTCGTATATTCACAAATGTATCGTTAAATTTACTGAAATTACCAGAGGACGGGTACAAGTGGTGCAAGAGATGTGATAAGTGGGTGGCGAGAGAGAATAAACACTGTAAATTATGTAAATCATGCACATCGAAGGATGGAAGACGCTACAGACATTGTAAAATTTGTAACAGATGTGTTAAACCTACTTGGAAACACTGTGATAAATGTGAACGATGTGTTCTCGAGAAACACGTCTGTGGAATTAAGCCGAAAATTACGGGCGAGTGTTTTACATGTTGTGGAACAGGTATTTATGCATTCAGAGCGACATTAGTCTTCTTTTAATTTAAGTAGCGCCGCCCGAAGGGTGTTGATGCCCCTTTGTCTCACTGCAAAAAGCAATACGACCGATGAGAATCATATGTCCCAATTTATCAGCTGCTAAATTTTCATATTACGATAAATGATCTACTCATGCTCTAATTCCTACGCTCACTGGAAGATTTTAATCATAATTACAAGTCAATTCCTTCTGGAACACACTTTAGAGTGTGAATTTCTGGAATTCAATGTTTGTTGATACTCTGGTAAAAGTGCGTGCCCACACTGTTATCAATTTTTAGTTAGTTCACACGGTAATTCAATTAATCTGTTGTTCATCTCATCAATATAATTCCGTGCTTAGGATATTGTCATCTTGTGTTATCAGCACCAGATTAAAAATTAAAACTTCATTTGGAATATTGAGTCACAGCTTCTTTTTATTCATATCAGAAATTTTGTATTTGTATATTAATATTATTTGTTCAGAGTGAAAAAATCGATCATCATTTTCACTATATTGCATTCAGATTCTCCTATCCTTAACGTCAAAAATGTGAGATAACCTCATAATTGTAGCTATTAATTCTAGTCAATTTTGTTCGAAGAAAACCTTAGTAAACACAATATTAAGAAAGTTGAAGTAGTCTATTTTCCTCTGACCTAAATGATTTGGGCAATTATGATTCATTTATTCATGTTTCATAGAATGGTATTCAATTCTCTTCGACGCAAGATGAATGTATTTTTGAAAACAGTCATACTTTCTCCATTTATTCCAGATATTGCCCGTGCTTCAATTCTTAGAATTTTTAATTGAACCAAAAACCCAATTAAAAAACCCTTAATTAGTTTTCATGATTATTATTATTACTATTATTATTTTTCAATTCAATCGAATTGAATATTTTTCTTTTTTGGTAATAAAATGAAAGTTTCAATTCTAATTACGAGATTCTGGAAAAAATGAGTGTCATATTGGATTGAATTTGAGATAATTAAAATGTTGAAGTAAATTTTCGTAATGTTGATTAATTGAAAAAAAATCTTAAAATTAAAATAAAAGTGAATTATTCTTTCAGATCACATCGCAAAAGACTGCCCTAGAGATCAATCACCCATAAAACGAAAGAAGGAAGATCTCTCCGTAAAGAAGAATAAGAAAATGAAGATTGAGGCAGTTGCGCCAGATGTGACGAGCAAGAAGCAGAAGAAAATTAAATTAAAAAATTCCAAGGAAAAATCTACGAATGGAGATTTGAGGAGTAAGAAACTGAACATCATTTGCAATTATTCAAATTCATTTTAAAAATCACAAAAAATTAGTGTAAAAATCACTAATTAAAAATTTAATTGCTGAACTTCACAGAAAATTAAATGAAAATGAACTATTCTTCCAGATGACATCGCAAAAGACTGTCCTGTCCTCCGTTCACCTAAAAAACGAAAGAACGAAGAAGATCTCTCCCTGAAGAAGAAGAAAAAAGTCAAGATCGAGGCAGTCGCCCCAGAAGTGCCGAGCAAAAAACAGAAGAAAATTAAATCCCAAACCTCCAAGGAAAAATCTGCGAATGGAGATTTGAGGGGCAAAAAATTGAAGAAACGACAATTGAAAAATAAGAACTGAATAAACCATCTTTTTAAAATTCCACAGTGCTGCATTTTTTATTCAATGACAAATAATTATCATAATCCTTAGAGTGCTCCATTGTGGCCACCCCCATGCGAAATCCCCTCCGGGAATTTGAAATCTCCCTGAGTTGTATAAATATAGAATTCCCCGATGAATCTGCAGCAGTACAATTTCAACTTTGGCACTGTCAGCACCACGCGCCAATAGTCAACGAATCGCATCAAACTTTTAAACATGTCGAAAATAATTTTGATCATTTCTGCGCTAGTTTGCGTTAGTTGCGCCTGTCTCATCACGAACTGCCCCCGAGGGGGCAAAAGGGGTGAGAACCCATTGCTCTCGCTGCACAGCCTGGCTGCAGAGGTATTTTTCCCCACTTCGTGGTATTCTCTTTTAAAAAAGAATGCAATTTTTTGTCATCAATGTATTTTGCTGCGCTTGACTCGGGAATATTTCCATCTTAAGAGCCATGTGTATTATCTTACTGAAATGTTCTTCAAAGTCTCCAAAAATTATGTTTCCACAATCAAAACAAGTGGAAAATTGCTCTCGTATTGGATATAGTATAGTTATTTTGCACATCATTTCCTTCTATCATGTATAATTCATTGTTTATTTCATTTTATTAAATTGAATACGATTTCTTTCCAACTAATTTTGTCAGATTTTCAATTTAGTTGAATGTTATCATAATCATTATCCTTATTATCCCTTTCTTCTGTACAACCGATTGTCTTTTTTACAGTTCTATCTCTCCCCTCAGCCCTTCGATAAAATGTTAACAGAAAAATTTTATTTACACATAGTTGAATGAATTTGAAACATCACATTTGAAGAAACCATCAGAAAGCTCACTTTCAGGGAAATTCATGAAAAATTCTAAATTTTCAACAATCATCATAAAAATCAAATCAATCAATATAGCTATCGTAATCATCTTTTAACTTCGACTTAATGGCATTAAAACAAACATTTTAAGCTATGATTGAATTCATTTGAAGCATGATATTCAAAGATATCCCCGGAATTCTGATTTTCAAAAAATACAAAATTTTTGCAATTTTCAAATAAATCAAAATAACGATTATTGCTATCGCCTTCATCTTCGAACTCGGTCAAAAGGACATCCAAACAAATTTTTTAAGCCATCATTCAATCAATTCAGAACATTTTTTTAGTTATCGCAGGACAACCGATTTTCGAAAAAATTCGAAAATTAAAAAAGCTAATCGATGAATTAAATTTTAATTGATGGCGATCAATGGGGCTCAACAATACCGGCATTCCATTCGGAAACAAAAATTCTGCGATCTGTCTTAGACTTCCTGCGCTCTCGCCTCAGGAAAAATTGAAAAAATTAATAATAATTAATCCTTCAAGTGCCCTAGCTGTGGCCCTGGACATCAAGGCCAGTGCTTCGGCCCTAATATCTGCTGTGGAACAGCAATTGGCTGCTTTATAGGCACTCCGGAGACCTATAAATGTCGAACCGAGAGTCTGTACTCTCGTCCATGCATCGCAGGCTTCGCCATGTGTCGAGACAATACTGGCAGATGTGCTGCTAATGGAATTTGCTGTTCACAAGGTAAAACATCCCACACATCGTCTCGATAGCTCCAAGAAATGTTATTTGTTTCTTGCAGAGAACTGTCATGTGGATTCGTCCTGCAGAATCAGTGATGAATTCAACGATCGGAAAATTGGACAGGAATACTCGAGGCTTTCTCCGGAGAATGAACAATAAAACTTGATCGAATTGAAAAGCATTATTATTGGAGCATCGGTGTTGAATTCTAAATAAATCTGCAAATTGATGATTACATCTAATTTGTTTTCATTCATTTTCCCTTAATTTTGAGTCAATAGTTCGGGGCTATTTTTTGAATTGCTGATGAAATTAAATTCAGTGGCGAAGGGGTAAAACGGGTTGAGGATATCCAAGTGTCTTTTGTAGTTTAGTACAGGTTATTTATTCAACTATTTTCAATTGTTAAATTTGTCAAGTGAATTGCGTGAGAACAATTTGGAAAAAATCAGGAATATTCAGCGCCGACATCGGCATAATCATAATTTTTAATTACAGTTAAATTTTGAAAAAGAATTGTTAATATTACTCACCAATTTTTTTTATTATTAAATTAACCGGCAGTTTTAATACTTAAATTCCGAATTTTTCTATCAGTCATTAATGTAAATATTTGAATTCTGAATTATTTTATCAGTCATCAACTTAAATATTCAAATTTTGAATTATTCTATCAACCAATAATTGAGAAATTAAAATTACCCATTATTAAATTATTTTTAGAATTTCAATGAAGGTAAGTAAAAACTCAATTATTGTAAGGTACAACTTCTCAGAATATCACTAAAGTAATGATTGATGCCGATCTGTGATTCAACGTCATTCAAATTACATTTTGCGCAGAATTATTATTTTTTTAAACATTCATTATTTATAAGCAAATAATTGAAATTGTTTGAACTTCCGGAAACCTTATTTTTTTAGACATAAAATTGATTTGTGATATAATTCTGAATATGAATAAATTTGTTATGATTCCGAACAAATGAGTTTTACGATAGAAAATTGATGGCTTATAGATTATTTATAAAAAATGCTCGTAATTTTCAAAAATTGCAATTTTTTCATTATTTCATCAATCTTCTTCCAAAAATAAATTTTCTAATTTTTTTTTTAGATTGAAAAAATGTTTTTTAACGGTTTAATATCCAGATTCAAATTCAGCCCTGCAAAGTTTAAATAATAAAGTCATTGTAAAATGTTCGGAAACTTAGGATCAAATGGGGCTCAAATAAAAGCTCTGATGTTCGACTACAAAAGTAGAAAAGCATGTTACTGGCAAAAAAATACTCAAGGTACTATATCTCCGAATCCAAGGAAGATAGCAATATTTTTGTCATGACCTTATTTGTAGAGCGAATTGAGGGCTACAAAAAAGGTCATGACAAAAATTTTGCTATCCCTCTTAGATTCCGAGATATCCATTGAAAACTGCCCAGTAGTCAAAATCGACTTGAAGTAGTATAAACATAACTTAATTTTAAAGATGAAAATATGAAATAAATTCCATACGGAAGTTGATATAAATAAAAACATTCCGGTTGAGTTCGTGCTCAATTGGCACTCCACTATTATCGATAACAATGAATTCAGAAGTGGCAAAATAACACACTTATGAAAAAATTCATTTTTCGAGATTAGAGAGAAGATTAAAATAGAGAATAGAAAACGCCTAAAACATTGGAAAAAAATAAATAAAAATTTTATGCCTAATACCAAAATTATTGTCAATTATTGTTTAACGAAATAATTGTAGAGAGACCTTCATGAATTAATTCTTTACTCTCGTCAAAGCTAGAATTCATGTAAAAAAATACCAATAGTAAATAATTTTTGTTTCAGGCATTTCAAATTTATTTTTGAGGAGTTTGAACACTACTTTCAACCGTCTTATTGCTTCGCTACTTAATTCTTGAAATTAAATTCTTGAAATTGACTAATGCGACTCCAAAAGTTCGAAATAAATCTACGAATTCCAGGATAAAATCTAATCAATTGATTGGCTTCGGCTGTTGAATTCGTGTTTCATTAAATAAATGAATGAATGAATAAACAAATAAATAAGTAAATAAGAGAAAATAAGTAATTATGCTTGCGTTCCCCGTCTTCAAATTCAAAAATTCAAAAATAATGACGCAATTTCGCGGCATTTGAACAGTGAAAAATGGCCGCGCCCTTGTCCCGCGTAATATCCACTACTCTCGAGAGAAATCAAAGTTTTTACCACAGATCGCTGGTGGTGTCGGCCTTCCCTCGACTACTAAACAATAAAAATGCTAAATTCTGTAATGACAGAGGGAAAATCGAGGGGACTAAGGAAAACATCAATCTAACCTGGGCTCTGACATCCGGGGCTGTTTTCGGCGTTGGTTATTTGCTGTACAAGTGGAGGAGGGAATTCCTAGAGTGTATCAATCCTTCCACTATCGGTTCAACGCTATTCCCGAGTGTTCACGCGGGTAAAAATTTTTTCGTCACTGATATCAGCCAAAATCGCGAAAAATACAATTTCATCGCGGATGTCGTCGAGATATCAGCGCCATCTGTTGTCTATATTGAGATCAAGGACCAGAAGAGGTAAGTTTCGAATGCAGTCGGTGTTGAATCAATCGGGTTGTGGCATGAATTTTTCAAACAAGCGCAACAAGCGGGAAATTGCTCTTGTGTTGCACATAGTACAGTTATTTTTGCTAATAAATTAGCAATATACTTCCGAATGATTATTTTGCACGTCATTTCCTTCTATCACGTATAATTCATTGTTTATTTCATTTTATTAAATTGAATAAGATTTCTTTTCAACTAATTTTGTCAGATTTTCAACTCAGTTGAATGTTATCATCATCATTATTCTTATTATCCCTTTCTTCTATACAACCGATTGTCTTTTTTACAGTTCTATCTCTTTATGAAAAAATTCATTTTTCGAGATTAGAGAGAAGATTAAAATAGAGAATAGAAAACGCCTAAAACATTGGAAAAAAATAAAAATTTTATGCCTAATACCAAAATTATTGTCAATTATTGTTTAACGAAATAATTGTAGAGAGACCTTCATGAATTAAAGATTTTATTTACACATAGTTGAATGAATTTGAAACATCACATTTGAAGAAACCATCAGAAAGCTCACTTTCAGGAAATTCATGAAAAATTCGAAATTTTCAACAATCATCATAAAAATCAAATCAACCAATCTAGCTATCGTAATCATCTTTTAACTTCGACTTAATGGCATTAAAACAAATATTTTAAGCTACGATTGAATTTATTTGAAGCATGATATTCAAAGATATCCCCGGAATTCTGATTTTCAAAAAATACAAAATTTTTTCAAATTTTCAAATTAATCAAAATAACGATTATTGCTATCGCCTTCATCTTCGAACTCGGTCAAAAGGACACCCAAACAAATTTTTTGAGCCATCATTCAATCAATTCAGAACATTTTTTTTAGTTGCCGTGGGACAACCGATTTTCGAAAAAATTCGAAAATTAAAAAACTAATCGATGAATTAAATTTTAATTAATGGAGATCGATAGGGCTCAACAATACCTACATTAGGAAAAAAATTCAATTCCATCCATTCATTAGCGAACAATTGTAGAAAAATTTTGTTAGATACGTACACACATGCACAACACGTGCGGACGAGCTCTAAAAATTCATTGCATTTCATTTTCGGAATTTTTGGATCATAGTGGGGCGATATAACACAAATAATCCAAAACTTGAATGTAAACGATTACAAAACTTCCATTCGGAAGCGGAAATCTACTAGAAATCTCTTGCAATTTCCAATATTTTTTAACAAAATTTTGATGTATTGAATATGACCTCCTGGAAAATCAATCGTATGGAGTTTGGAATTGGAATTTGACGATTTAAAAAATGCTCATTCAAAAAATGATGAAAATCGTCCGCCTCATGGTGTCACATTTTACCGTCACGTCACAAAAATGTAAAAAAATAATAAAGAACACCGAAAAAATTCACTGCAAACCCGAACTATCGAGTGAACAATCCTCCAGAATTAATGATTAATCCGAGAATAGGATGGACTTTTTCACAGGTAAACCCGCAACCACCAGCAACGGCTCTGGCTTCATCGTCTCCTCGGACGGATTAATCCTCACAAATGCTCACGTGGTTGTTAATAAGCCAAATACCCAAGTTAAGGTAAACGTAAGTCCAGTAACACCTGCTCCCGTCCCAGGTATTCCCTCCCCTCTTCCCTGTTCCAAATAACCCGATAGATAGAGATCAATATCTTCGTCTCATTTTTATTGAGCTTGACACTCCTCATATTTTCATGAACTTTTTTAAAGGTAAGATTGCAGGACGGATCGACTTACACTGGAGTTGTGGAGGACGTCGATATGCAGAGCGATTTGGCGACTGTTCGAATAAATAAGGTTTTTTTCGCATAAATTATTATTTTTTAATTATTGAGAAATCGTATTTCTATTGGATTTTCATAAAATAATCGTGAATTGCATGATTTTTTATTTGTTGATACTATTTTTTTAACGAAAATACAAGCGTTGTACCATAAAAACACAACGACAAAAAATTAAAAAATAAAATATAAAATATAAATATAATAAAATATAATATAATCAAATAATGAATAATAATATATAATAAAATATAAATATAAATATAAAATGTAAATAATAAATAAGTAAATTATAAAATAAATAATAAATAAATAATTAAATTATGAATATTTTTCAGTCTCAAGGCGATTAAATATGCAAAATAAAATAGTATTTAATTATTTAGAGTCGTATTTCCATTTGATTTTCCTGAAATAGATCAGCTTTTGCAATTAAATAATCGTCTGACATTTTCTGTTTTCTCCAGACAAACTTACCTGTAATGAAACTCGGTAGTTCTTCAAATATACGCCCCGGTGAATTCGTGGTTGCAATTGGATCTCCCCTGGCCCTGAGCAACACAATAACCAGTGGAGTTGTCAGCAGCGTCAATAGACAGAGCGCCGAATTGGGCTTACACCATAAACAAATGGGTTACATTCAGACAGACGCTGCAATCACGGTAAGTTCATTTTCCCAATCCAAAGAGGATGAAAATTTGAAAATTAACGCAGTTGCGCTTGCGAGTGAATTCCAATATTTCCTCGGCTTGATTAAAGATAATCAAGCGAATGATTGCCCGCTGATTTCGTTGACTGAGAGTTGGTAAATATGGTTGAATATTTGATGAGAGAGGCCGGGGGCGCTAATGACCTGATTCGATCGATAAATTCACTGTAAATGCTTTTTCAAAAAAATATGTGCAATATTTCGTAAGGTGGTTTCCATGAGTACAATCGTCGTGCGTCGAATTTTCATGAAGCCCGCCTAGCAAATGAAAGAGAATTAAATACCATTCTATGAAACATGAATGAACGATTCATAATTGTTCAGATCATTTAGGTCAGAGGAAAATAGAATAATTCAGCTTTCTTAATATTGCGTTTACTAAGGTTTTCTTCGAACAAAGTTGACTAGAATTAACAGCTAGAATTATGAGATTATCTCACATTTTTGACGTCAAGGATAGGAGAATGTGAATGCAATATAGTGAAAATGATGATCGATTTTTTCACTTTGAACAAATAATATTAATATCCAAATACAAAATTTCTGATATGAATAAAAGAAGCTGTGACTCAATATTCCAAATGAAGTTTTCATTTTTAATTTGGTGCTGATAACACGAGATGACAATATTCTAAGCACGGAATTATATTGATGAGATGAACAACAGATTAATTGAATTACCGTGTGAACTAACTAAAAATTGATAACAGTGTGGGCACGCACTTTTACCAGAGTATCAACAAACATTGAATTTCAGAAATTCACGGTCTAAAGTGTGTTCTAGAAGGAATTGAATTGTAGTTATGATTAAAATCTTATTCAGTGAGGATAGGAATTAGAACATGAGCAAATAATTTGTGATATGAAAATTTAGCAGTTGATAAATTGGGACGTGCGATTCTCATCGGTGGTATTGTTTTTTGCAATGAGAATGATTATAAACAAAGAAGAGAATTGAATACCACTTCATGAAGCATGAATAAACGAATCATAATTCTCCACATCATTTAGGTCAGAGGAAAATAGAATAATTCAGCTTTCTTAATATTGCGTTTACTAAGGTTTTCTTCGAACAAAGTTGACTAGAATTAACAGCTAGAATTATGAGATTATCTCACATTTTTGACGTTAAGGATAGGAGAATGTGAATGCAATATAGTGAAAATGATGATCGATTTTTTCACTTTGAACAAATAATATTAATATCCAAATACAAAATTTCTGATATGAATAAAAAGAAGCTGTGACTCAATATTCCAAATGAAGTTTTAATTTTTCATTTGGTGCTGATAACACGAGATGACAATATTCTAAGCACGGAATTATATTGATGAGATGAACAACAGATTAATTGAATTACCGTGTGAACTAACTAAAAATTGATAACAGTGTGGGCACGCACTTTTACCAGAGTATCAACAAACATTGAATTTCCGAAATTCACGGTCTAAAGTGTGTTCTAGAAGGAATTGAATTGTAGTTATGATTGAAATCTTATTAAATGAGCGTAGGAATTAGAACATGAGCAAATCATTTATTGCAATATGAAAATTTAGTCATTCATAAATTGGGACATATAATACTCATCGGTCGTATTGGTTTTGCAATGGGAATTATTATAAACAATTAATTGAAAAATGGAATATCCAAGCGGACAGGAAAAAGGGCATAACGAAAGGGCGCCCACGCCCCGGCCGCAAGCGCTAACAAAATAAAATAGTAAAAGTCCTTTTTATTGAATTATTCCACCCGTCAGTTTGGAAATTCCGGTGGGCCTCTGGTGAATCTGAGCGGCGAGGCGATTGGAATAAACGCTATGAAGGTCACGGCTGGTATCTCCTTCGCGATACCAATCGATTATGCTAAAGAATTCCTGAAGAAAGCGGAAGCAAGGAGAAACAACACTGGTAATAAAACTGACCCCCTTTTTTTTCAATTTAAAAAAGCCCAACAATTTATTACACTGTAATTACTTACCGTGCATTACAGGAATTAAAAATACCAGTGAATTGACCAAGAGACGGTACATGGGCATAACAATGCTGACTCTAACGCCGGATATTCTCTTTGAACTCCAGCAGAGGAATAATAACATACCACCGAGTGTCAGACACGGTGTTTTAGTGTGGAAAGTCATGCTAGGGTCGCCGGCGTACATGTAAGTTGCAAAAAGCATAAAAGAAAATGCTGAAAGCCAATTTGTGGGATAAAAAGGGCCAACAACACTGAGAATACGATGCACCCAAAAGAATAATAACTTATTTTGAGATTTCAAATGTATTTGATTGAGATTTTCAGAAGTCTTAAAAATAAAAAATATTAATGAAAATAAAAATATTGTGGTTGAGTTTGTGCTCAATTGGCAGTCTAGTCTCTTCATATTATAAAAATCCAAATAGACTTCTGGTGATAAAAGATTGGTACTCGAAATTAAGACTCCGAAATTGAGGGTCACGAGGGTCGTAAGGGTCAAAATAAGGGTCATGAGGGTCAGAATTAGGGTCACCAAGGTCATGAGGGTCAAAGGAAGGGCTACAAGGGTCACGAGGGTCAGAAGAGTGGTCAGGAGGGTCAGAATAGGGGGAACAAGGGTCGCAAGAATAGGGGTCACAAGATTAAGGGTTACAGGGGTCAGATTAAGGGCCCAAATAAGAGTAACAAAGGTCAGATTAAGGGTCTAAATGAGGGTCACAAGTGTCAAATTAAGGGCCGAAATAAGGGTAACAAAGGTCAGTTTAAGGATCTAAATGAGGGTCACAAGGGTCAGATTAAGGACCCAAAAAAGGGTAACAAAGGTCAGTTTAAGGATCTAAATGAGGGTCACAAGGGTCAGATTAAGGGCCCAAATAAGGATAACAAAGGTCAGTTTAAGGATCTAAATGAGGGTCACAAGGGTCAGATTAAAGATCACAAAGGTTAGTTTAAGGATCTAAATGAGGGTCACAAGGATCAGCTGAAGGATCACAAGGGTCACATTAAGATTAATTCATTTTAAGACTTTCAAAAGCCTGAACTTGCGATCATCAGTCTCAAAATAAAGCTTATTCATTTTGGTGCTTTGTGACTTTCCATTCAAATTCACTATTTTCAATAAATTTTAAATCTAAAAATCGTGCGAAAAACGACAGTTAACAAATTTCTAAAATTTGAACGAAATTAATTTGATGAAATTTCTTCATTCATTTTACAAAGTATTTCACTTTACTGAGAAAAAACAACTCATGTTCTCATAAAATGTGGTAAACCCGATACTCTAGTAAAAAAAATTCCTCCAAAGTGGGTTTTAATTTTTAGTGGTGGTCTGAAAGCCGGTGACATCGTAACCCACGTAAATGGCGAGGTCGTTGTGTCAGCATCGAGTATTTACAAAGTTTTGGAGAATCCTGGTGCACTTATCCTGAGGGTCATACGAAGCGGCGAAGTTTTCGAGCTGCGAATTGAGCCGGAGGAGGCTTAAATTGCCTCATCAATAAGTAGAATAATACAAAAAAAATAATGTACAACGCGTGAATTTATTCTAAACATTAAATATTATCGCATGGGTGTGGCCTCAATAGAGATTTCATGCTTCATCCGCACCATGAATATCCATGTGCCATAACAACTGGTGAGAGGATAGAAATAATAAAAGTAGGAATGATAAAATGGAGACGCATTATTACACGAGTGCGTGGTATCCTCTTGTCGGTTGCATCTTCGCCTACACGATCATCATATATATCCGTATTTACCATAGGTATTTTCTGTCGACCGACAGCAAATATTTCCCCTCCTCAAGCTGCAAAATAAACCCTCAACTCAGTAAAAGACACTAATATTCAACCGAAGGAAAAGTATTTCTTTCCTTTCATTTCTCTCTAGATTATAAAAATCCAAATCGACTTCTGGTGATAAAAATTTGGTACTCGAAGTGAAGATTCCGTAATTAAGGGTCAATATAAGGGTCATGGGGATCAGAATAAGGGTCATAAGGGTCAGAATAAGGGTCACGAGATTCTGAATCAAGGTCACGAGGATCATAATAATGAGAGTCACGAGGGGTTGCATTAATGGTTACGAGGTTCTGAATTAAGGTCACGAGGGTCGGATTAAGGGTCACAGGAGTCAAATTAAGGATTATGAGGGTTAGATTAAGCGTTACGAGAGTCAGATTAAGGGTCACGAGGGTCAGATTATGGGTTACAAGAGTAGAATTAAGGGTCACAGGGTTCAGATTAAGGGTGATAAGGGTTCGATTAAGGGTCACGAGGGTCAGATTAAGGGTTAAGGGTTATATGAGTCAGATTAAAGGTCACGAGGGTCAGATTAAGGGTTACAAAAGTCGAATTAAGGGTCACAGGGTTCAGATTAAGGGTGATAAGGGTTCGATTAAGGGTCACGAGGGTCAGATTAAGGGTTACAAAAGTCGAATTAAGGGTCACAGGGTTCAGATTAAGGGTGATAAGGGTTCGATTAAGGGTCACGAGGGTCAGATTAAGGGTTTAGGGTTATATGAGTCAGATTAAAGGTCACGTGGGTCAGATTAAGGATCACAAGGGCTAGAATAAGGGTCCCGAGGTACTGAATCAAGGTCACAAGACTCAGAATAAGGTTCACGAGGTTCTGAATCAAGGTCACAAGGCTCAGAATAAAAGTCACAAGGGTCAGAATAAGGGTCACGAGGTTCTGAATAAAGGTCACGAGGGTCAGATTAAGGGTTAAGGGTTATATGAGTCAGATTAAAGGTCACGTGGGTCAGATTAAGGATCACAAGGGCTAGAATAAGGGTCCCGAGGTTCTGAATCAATGTCACAAGACTCAGAATAAGGGTCACGAGGTTCTGAATCAAGGTCACAAGGCTCAGAATAAAAGTCACAAGGGTCAGAATAAGGGTCACGATTCGGATTAAGGGTCACTAGGGTCAGATTAAGGGTCACGTCATATGAGGGTTGACGGGCGGAGCGAACCGGGGGCGTAGCCCCCTGGTATATTTATATTTCATTACGATCATATACCTCCGTATTTACCATAAGTATTTACTGTCGGCAGCAAATATCTCCCCTCCCGAAACCGCAAAATAAACCCCAAACTCAGTAAAAGACAGATATTCACCCGAAGAAAGAGTATTCCTTTCCTTTAATTTATATTTCATGAGCGTTAAGGTGGAAAGAGTGAGGATTCCCAGAGTTTGAGCGCTGAGGTTTTTTCCTCCTCGAAGTACTCGAGTGAACTCGGGCTCTTATATGGCCACCGTCTCATGAAAGTACAAACGGCCTTTCGGTGCATTGGATAATCGATCAGACGTTTTTTTTCCTCCCCCTCTGCCAATTCTTTTTTTTTTCTCCCCTCGAGTCGTTCCAACGAATGGAAAACTTCGACTGAATCCAATAATATTGATATATTTTCATCGATCCCTCGAAATATCAAGCACTTGGGTCGAGGAAAAATGTGCGGTAAATCCGATGCGTGAGATATTCAAAGTGTCGAATAAAAATTGAATATTCCGGTGTGCAAGGGGGCCATGAGCCCCAAGCGATTAGATTAAGGGTCACAAGTGTCAGATTAAGGGTTACAAGGGTCACGAGGGTCACGAGGGTCAGAATAAGGGCCACGAGGGTCAAACTTCGACTGAATCCAGTAATATTTACATATTTTTATCGATCCCTCGAAATATCAAGCACTTGGCTCGAGGAAAAATGTGCGGTAAATCCGATGCGTGAGATATTCAAAGTGTCGAATAAAAATTGAATATTCCGGTGTGCAAGGGGGCCATGAGCCCCAAGCGATTAGATTAAGGGTCACAAGTGTCAGATTAAGGGTTACAAGGGTCACATTCAGGGTTATATAACTCGGATTAAGGGTCACGAGGGTCAGATTAAGGATTACAAGGATCACAAGGTGGCCCTTAGATTCAGAAATCTAGGTCATGAGGGTCAGAATAAGGGCCACGAGGGTCAAACTACGACTGAATCCAGTAATATTTATATATTTTCATCGATCCTTCGAAATATCAAGCACTTGGATCGAGGAAAAATGTGCGGTAAATCCGATGCGTGAGATATTCAAAGTGTCGAATAAAAATTGAATATTCCGGTGTGCAAGGGGGCCATGAGCCCCAAGCGATTAGATTAAGGGTCACAAGTGTCAGATTAAGGGTTACAAGGGTCACGAGGGTCACGAGGGTCAGAATAAGGGCCACGAGGGTCAAACTTCGACTGAATCCAGTAATATTTACATATTTTTATCGATCCCTCGAAATATCAAGCACTTGGCTCGAGGAAAAATGTGCGGTAAATCCGATGCGTGAGATATTCAAAGTGTCGAATAAAAATTGAACATTCCGGTGTGCCAGGAGGCAATGAACCCCAAGCGATTAGATCATTCCCTGGTTGCCTCTAAGTCGCATATATTGGTCTGGGTATGCGAGAAAACCGCCTCAGCCAATACACGCGCCAGCAAGGATCTTCACAGCTCCATATAAATACCCAACACTGGGACGGCCCAAGTATAAAAGACATGGCGTGTGCACTCTTGTTCCACTGAGTTCTGTACTGTTTCGTTCAAGTTCTGTGCAGCAACTTGGGCGAAAACTCGTTTCCCCTGCAGCGTTAATTTTTTATTTTTTATTTTTTATTTTTCCCCACTATCTTCTCTCCATTCTCTTCATATTCTTCCTTTTTCTGCGGCAAGTTACGTGGTTGGGTTGAATGCGTGGGTGTAACAGATGCAACTGAGGGGTCCGCAGAATGCGATCCAATAATAAGAGAGATTTTACGGCGGTTTGAACGACGGAAGTACATGGATACCAGAGCGTACTTAACTTCAATCCGAATTGTAATATCTCATGGATGGAAAAATTGTTATTATTTATGGAGTACGGGGGATCGAGCGAGGCCAGTGATAATGCTGGATTGTGTAATTCATTGTTTGATAAGGCGATTTTTTTACGGGAAGGCAGGTGTTGTTGCGTCATTGAAACAGCGGAACTGTCGCACGGAGAGAAATATTCAATAAAAATTACGTATCTTTTCCGTAATTCCGGAGCGATATGTGGTTGTGGGAAATTTTACGGAGCTGTCACGGAAGTTTTCCAGAGCGTTCCGTAATTTTTATCTGAACTCCTGTGGAAAATTACGATACCCTCACTTAAATTTTCTGAGTCGATTCCGTAATCGGTGAGTGAATTGTGAGTTCCGTAATTTTTACTGAATATTTCTCGCCGTGCGGGTGAATGAAAAATGGAGATTCGATTGTTGGGGATGACGTGGTACTTGTCACGGAAAAAATGCATTTCTGCAGGCGAATGGTGATGGAGACAGAGAAATCGACGCCGGCAGGCTAATGCTGCAAGTGTTTATTTGGTGCGAATGTCGTATTATCTCACTGGGATTTGAACCCGTTCCGATTACGTGTCAGGCGAGCGGCTTGGCAATTACCCTATGGGGATGTATGATTTCAAATCACTCTTTCCTTGAGGATATTATCATCATTAATTAAGGATATAATCAAATTTGTTGATTGAATTGCGTGGGAAAAAATGAAAAAAATCACGAATATTCAGCGGCATTCCAATGACTTTTTGCGTAGAGTTATAAATGAATAATTTTAATTGTTTAAACTTTTGGACACCTCTTTTTTTTAGGAATGAAATCGATTTGTGGGAAAATTCTCAACATGAATAAATTTTTTGCGATTCCGAAGAAATGGTTTTTGGTGGAAAATTGATTGTTTATAAATTATTTATAAAAAAACGTTCGTAATTTTGAAAAATTACAATTCTCAAATTATTTCATCAATCTTCCTCAATTTTCGTCAATTCCAAATCACTTTTTCCTTAATATCATCATTAATTAATGATATCATCAAATTTGTTAATTTAATTGCGTGAAAAAAAATGGAAAAAAATCATGAATATTCTGCGGCATTGACATTACATTTTGCACAGAATTATTATTTTTTTAAACATTCGTTGTTTATAAATAATTTAAATTGTTTAAACTTTCGGAAACCTTATTTTTTAGGAATGAAATCGATTTGTGGGAAAATTCTGAATATGAATAAATTTGTTGCGATTTCGAACAAATAATTTTTGTGGTGAAAAATTGATTGTTTAGAAAAAATGCTCGTAGTTTTAAAAAATTTCATCAATCTTCCAAAAGTAAACGTTCTGTTTTTTTCAGGTTTTAAAAATGTTTTCTAATGGTTCAATATCGAGATTCAAATTCAGACCTGCTAAGGGGCTCAAATGAAAGCTCTGAGGTTGATTTCAAAAGTAGAAAAGCATTTTACTGGAAAAAATAGCCAAAGTACTTTCATTTTCATTTCATTCTCATTTTTATTTTATAATCACCCAACAGCACAAGGCCAATTACAGGATCAAATCAAAACGTAGAAAAAGTTGATGAATGAAAATGTTAATACCTAAAATTTAACGGAACAGTCATGACGGAAAGTATTACTTAAAGCAAATACTTCAGTAAGTTATACCTCTAAATATCCTATTTATCTAACTTATATAACTTATATTTTCTCAAAAGTCTCAGCTTGAGACTTTTGAAAACCTCAGTTTGAAACATTTGAAAATCTCACTTTGAAACTGTCAAAAGTCTCGACTTGAAATCATAATTCTCAAAATAAACCTTCCTTTTTCGGTAAAGTCCACTCCTCCAATGAAAATCCATCAAACGAGAAATGCATTTCATCAAAAAATTCCGCATTCTCAACAATCACTAACCGATTCCCCTCATTTTTCATGCCAATGTCAAATCCAACGCATCATCAAGAGGCACCCACGTCCGCGATTGTTTCTCCACAGGTGAGTAATTCACCTGGAATTACGTGCCTACCACATACATCCCAATCTTCCCAAACGATTACATCAATAAACAATGTGAAAATTTCACAGTAATTTCCAGACATTTTACCAGAAATACCAAGAAATTTTACCAGAAATGCCAAGAAATTTTACCTTAACAGCACTAGGATTTTTCACAGACGGTGGATTATAATTTTTTCCAGTACTCGTACTAGAATTTTTCTAGAAAATTTCTCTCGGTGCACACGAAGAGAAATTTTTTAGAAAAATTCTAGTGCTAGCCTGGGAAAAGAAGCGCAAAGTGACGGCCAGTAAAAAAATCCAGTTTCGGCACTAGAAATTTTATTGGGGAACACGTGAATTTTTCCCCCCGCATTTCCCCCGCATTTCTGTAAAAATTTCACAGAAATTCCCAGACATTTTACCAGAAATACCAAGAAATTTTACCTTAACAGCACTAAAATTTTTCACAGCCGATGGATTGTAATTTTTTCCAGTACTCGTACCAGAATTTTTCTACAAAATTTCTCTCCGTGCACGAAAAAAAAAAAAAAACCAAATGGGAATGAAAACGCAGCGTCCTGAAGCTGCGAGAATATCAGCACGACTGCGGCAGCTCGCGTTGAAAGCAATAAACCATGATTTATCGAGGTGGAAATCGAACCCTTGATTTGTGGTGTACATATAGAGAACGAGAAACGAGGGAGAAGAATACCTGGTTTTATTTCCGTAGGGCCCCACAGTGATGTTCACAAGTGTGGGTAAATGTACTTTAAGCTTGTCGAACATTCAGTTGAAATCCCCACCCGTATGATGCAGGCGGGGACCTATTCGTGTGCGCGCATCCCATGGCTATATAAGAGGATGCCCAAGCGCTATTGCCGATCCTTCTGTACTGTATCTCCTCTTGTTGATTTTACCAGTGTCAATATCTTCTTGATCAATTAACGTCGGTTTTCCCGGAATCCTGTGATGTTCGAAGTGAGTATTTTTTCGCCCTTGAGGAGGTTGGGGTTTAAGGAACGTGAAGTCATAGTATTTTTGGTTTCGAATTGACGATTTTTAATCGTGATTTTTTTTATTTCTTAATTTTGCGTGGGAATGCCTGGAAATTTCATGAAAAGTGCAGAAATGATGTTTTTAAAAAACAAGAATTTGAATTTTATTTTTTTTTGTTTAAGGAACGTGAAGTCTTAGTATTTTTGCTCTCGAATTGACACTTTTTAATCGTGATTTTTTTCATTCCATAATTTTGGGTGGAAGTGTCTGGAAATGTCATGAAAAGTGCAGAAATGATGGTTTTAAAAAACAAGAATTTGAATTTTAGTTTTTTTTGTTTAAGGAACGTGAAGTCTTAGTATTTTTGCTCTCGAATTGACACTTTTTAATCGTGATTTTTTTCATTCCATAATTTTGGGTGGAAATGCCTGGAAATTTCATGAAACGTGCAGAAATGATGTTTTGAAAAAACAAGAATTTGAATTTTAGTTTTTTTTGTTTAAAGAACGTGAAGTCTTAGTATTTTTGCTCTCGAATTGACGCTTTTTAATCGTGATTTTTTTCCTTCCCTTATTTTTCTGTGGAAATGCCTGGAAATTTCATGAAACGTGCAGAAACGATGTTTTAAAAAAGCAAGAATTTGATTTTTTTTTTTTTAAGGAACGTGAAGTCCTAGTATTTTTGCTCTCGAATTGACGATTTTTAATCGTGATTTTTTTTATTTCTTAATTTTGCGTGGGAATGCCTGGAAATTTCATGAAAAGTGCAGAAATGATGTTTTTAAAAAACAAGAATTTGAATTTTAGTTTTTTTTGTTTAAGGAACGTGAAGTCTTAGTATTTTTGCTCTCGAATTGACGCTTTTTAATCGTGATTTTTTTCATTCCATAATTTTGGGTGGAAATGCCTGGAAATTTCATGAAACGTGCAGAAACGATGTTTTAAAAAAGCAAGAATTTGATTTTTTTTTTTTTAAGGAACGTGAAGTCCTAGTATTTTTGCTCTCGAATTGACGATTTTTAATCGTGATTTTTTTGATTTCTTAATTTTGCGTGGGAATGCCTGGAAATTTCATGAAAAGTGCAGAAATGATGTTTTTAAAAAACAAGAATTTGAATTTTAGTTTTTTTTGTTTAAGGAACGTGAAGTCTTAGTATTTTTGCTCTCGAATTGACGCTTTTTAATCGTGATTTTTTTCATTCCATAATTTTGGGTGGAAATGCCTGGAAATTTCATGAAACGTGCAGAAACGATGTTTTAAAAAAGCAAGAATTTGATTTTTTTTTTTTTAAGGAACGTGAAGTCCTAGTATTTTTGCTCTCGAATTGACG
Source organism: Diachasma alloeum (assembly GCF_001412515.2). Lineage (NCBI taxonomy): Eukaryota > Metazoa > Arthropoda > Insecta > Hymenoptera > Braconidae > Diachasma > Diachasma alloeum. The sequence continues at coordinate 156,650 of NW_021680479.1, forward strand.
ATTTTTAATCGTGATTTTTTTGATTTCTTAATTTTGCGTGGGAATGCCTGGAAATTTCATGAAAAGTGCAGAAATGATGTTTTTAAAAAACAAGAATTTGAATTTTAGTTTTTTTTGTTTAAGGAACGTGAAGTCTTAGTATTTTTGCTCTCGAATTGACGCTTTTTAATCGTGATTTTTTTCATTCCATAATTTTGGGTGGAAATGCCTGGAAATTTCATGAAACGTGCAGAAACGATGTTTTTAAAAAACAAGAATTTGAATTTTATTTTTTTTGTTTAATGAACATCTAATCTTAACATTTTTGGTTTCGAATTGACGCTTTTTAATCGTGATTTTGTTCATTTCTTAATTTTGGGTGGAAATGTCATGAAACGTGCATAAATGATGTTTTAAAAAAAGGACTTTTGCGCACGCTTTCGCGCGCTTATCTATTCGTTGTGGAAATGAAGAAATCGAATTATCGAACTGTCTGGTCGCTAATCCTCAATTCTGATTGGTCAATGAGTCACGTGAAGTAGTCGTTGAAAAAAATCCCCGGTGTTTTCAAATTCTTCAAATGCCAAACATTTTTTCTGCGTAATATTTTTCATTTTTTCATGTGTGAAGTTTATCTTTATATATCAAAACATATCTAAATTGCCTAATTGTTGATCATGAGAAAAAAAACAGTATTTCTAAATTTTTCTAACTCACAAATTATTCTTCACTTCCCAAATTTTATTTTTTCATATTTATAATGCGCAAAAATGATCAATTCTTGTTTCTGAGATGTCCATACATAAATTCTAAACTCTACAAAATTCATGAAAATTCGTCGGCTTCCCAAGTAATTCGAGAAAAATCTGTGAAGATCTACGATTATCTGGAAAACCGTGAAATTTTCCGAAGAATTCAGGAAATTTTTTCACGTTTCTAGGAAATCAATTCATAACCCTCGCCTCATTTTTCAACAATTACAGATTTTAATCAGATTATTTAAAAAAAAATTAATCGAAGATTAAAAATTATTCATTGATGTTTCACTCTTCATTCTCTTAATTCTCTTCAAGTCTTTATTGCTTTAATAAATTCGACTTCTTCATTTTCACAACGAATACATAAGACTGACGCACAGCTCTACACGGAGAGAAATTTTTGGTAAAAATGATCCTACTGCTCTATAAAAGTGTATCATGAGTCATCGTTTCCTCATTTCTATCCCGAAAATTAGTAAAAAGTAATATATGATGATCAAATTTTCTAAAGCTAAAGAAATTTTATCCTGACGCATAATAAATTTTACCCTTCCAGTCCAATAATTTTTATGTAGATAACAACGAAAACTCTAGAACAGTTGGTAAATTTCACCCTAGCGATACAGTAATTTTTACTCTACCGGCACGGTAATTTTTATTTTTATCAGGATAAAATTTCCCTAACGTAGAATAAAATTTGATCATCATATATTACTCTTTACTAAATTTCGGGATAGAAATGAGGAAACGATGACTCATGATACACATTTATGAAACGGTGCACTGTTAAAACATTTTCACTGAAGTTTCGAGGCTTTAGTCTTGAAATATGAAACAAGTGCCGGTTTCATTGAAATTTCAGGGAATTTTACCATTGAAAATTCGTGGTTTTCGTGGAAAATTCGTGGAAATTTTAAATTTCAGCTAAATTATTCCATGAAAATGAATAGAAATTAGAAAAATTCAAGCAAAAATGTCCTTGAATTTTCAATTTTTTGAAATTTCAGAGTAATTTCTTATCGAATTACCATGTTTACATTGAAAATTCATGTAAATTTCGGAATCTTCATGGTTCTTCCACTGAAAAATCAGGAATTTCCTTGAATTTTCATGGAAACGTGAAGTTTCATAGACTCTTTTCCATTAAATTGAATTCAGTGTCATTTTCTGGAAAATTCATTTAAATTTTTTTAACAGTGTAGGATAATTTTTATCAAAAATTTCTCTCCGTGTAGTAGGGGAGGCTGGGGCAAAACGGTCCCCCTTCAATCGTCAATATTTTCCGATTCAATAATCCGATTGGGAAGAGTTAGAGCTCGTTTTGAAGAATGAAAAATTATCTTCAAAATGAAGTTGAAACTGGGAATTTTCACAATGTCATTCACAAGTTATTGACAATTGAAGGGGAGCCGTTTTGCCCCACCCTCCCCTACATGTAGAAGTTGGAATAAGAATCCAGAATTTGGCCACCAGTCACCCCCACTGAGTCACCCTCTGAGTTTCGGTGCCGATCGATTTAACCCGCCTTATTTCTTCATTTTCACTCAATAGCTGAGCATTATAATCGGTCTATTGGGCGCTGCGACCGGCTACCCCACAGCGATTTGGCCCGCATCACAGTTCCACGCACAAGACCCGTCTGGTTCTTACCGATATGGCTATTCATCCCCCCATCACGCCAAAACGGAGTCCCGAGTGAATGGAGTTACCCAAGGGGGTGAGTTACCCGTTTCGATTCTATCTCCCGCTGATAAAACCCAAAGGACATGCCGAGTGGATCAAGCTCTCGATAAAAATTCCTTAATTACCGCCCTCAAACTTAACCCACTGAACATATTAGGATTATGGCGATAAATGAAAACACTCGTGATTGATTATTTGAATTTAACTGGTTTTATTAATGAGGGCACGTCTTTACTCTTCAAAGCTCTCCGAGAGACTGATTCGACACAAAGATATTGGTGACGAACTCTGGTCAAAAATCTGATCCATAAAGAGGCATTCATCCCACTCCTCCACTCTACTGAGACCAAACAAAATTCTTATAAACACTCTGACTCCGGTGTTATTAAACATACAATCCATACCAAGAAAAATGAACTCATTAGAGATGGTTTTTCGCCTTCATCTACGTCTCACTCATATAATAATTCCAACAGAACAATTCAATCTAAATAAATTTCCCCCTCGCCGAAGCGACTAAAAACTAAAAAAGTTTAATTGGAAATTCTTCCCAGGCTACTCTTACATCGACGCGAATGGAATCCTCCAGACAGTAGCCTACACTGCGGACGATGTGAATGGTTTTCGTATTCGAGCGAGTAATTTACCGCAGCCAGTTGAAAATTCATTAATTCCATCTGAAGTATCAAAGCCACCAGCAGTACGTCAAAAGCACTTGGCGGACTACGATAAATTTGATAATTCAATTGTTGATAATCCGAGTAGTGCCGAGAGCAGCGTTAATCCATTTTTACTATCAACGATTGAAGCAGCGAGCATTAAAGTCCCCCGTCCCTACCTGAGTTCAAACGTCAAAGAGACAGCATCACTGGTTAATTATCCACCGAGTAATCCACAACCAAGTGGTGTATATGTGCCAATTGTCCCCTGGAGACTGACGCACAGTGCACTGCATCATACGCAGGATTCACTCGGACAATATGACTACAGTTATGCGGGTGATACCAGTGCTAAAACCGAAAGTAGGTCTCTAGACGGTACAACCAGGGGCGCATACAGCTACATTGATGCTAATGGATTACTACAACAGGTACACTACATCGCTGATCACAATGGATTTCGAGTGCTGGCTACGAATCTCCCCGAGGCTTAATAAACCACAATTTATCACAGCTAATTCCCCGATTTATAGCTTTTTCTCTCACTCTCTCCCGTTTCATCGCTGTCGTCGAGTGGAATAAAACGGTTTCGTATCAATAAAATTGTCTGTAATGCGAGTGGAGAATCGAGAATGATGAATGGAGAAATAGATAGGAGACGCTCGCAATACGAATATTCATTACGACGGGAAACATTTCGAAATGGTATATTCGTGTTGCTGTTATCGTGTTTTTCACGGAGTGCAGGCGTAGTATTATTTCAACAGATGATCCCTTGCAATTCGATGGCGAAAATTTTTGATTATTCGGATCGAATTGACAGGGCTCCACTCGTAATTTCTTCGGTTAAAGGGAGCCTTTGTTTCTGTATCATTACGAAGCGAATGCCTTTCGAGTTGATTCAACAGGTTTTCAATAGTACGAAAATATGAATGCATACTTGACTCGTATTCGCAGCATCTGTGCACTAGTTGTATCGAATACATGCTATTAAAATGGAATTCGATTTCTTTATTATTATTTTTGTACCTGTGGGTGGAATAAAAACATCTGTTTCCTCCTTTGTGTTTTATTTTATGGGAGTAACTGGCGAGATAACATCCGACCCGGAAGAGGACCTGTGCAAATAATTCAAGGGGGGACTCAGAGTATTGATCAAATGGGTTACATGATGATGAATGACGAAATACGAATATTCGTTACGACGAGAAACATTTCGAAATGGCACATTCGTGTTGCCGTTATCGTGTTTTTCACGGAGTGCAGGCAAAGATTTTTTGATCCTGCGGATTGAATTGACAGGGCTCCACTCGTAATTTTGTCGGTTAAAGGGAGCCTTTGTTTCTTTATCATTACGAAGCGAATGCCTTTCGAGTTGATTCAACAGGTTTTCAATAGTACGAAAATATGAATGCATACTTGACTCGTATTCGCAGCATCTGTGCACTAGTTGTATCGAATACACGCTATTAAAATGGAATTCGATTTCTTTATTATTATTTTTGTACCTGTGTGTGGAATAAAAACATCTGTTTCCTCCTTTGTGTTTTATTTTATGGGAATAGTTGATGAGATAACATGGAGAAGCATCGGGACGTCCCAGCGGACGTATCATCCGACCCAAAAGAGGACCTATGCAAATAATCCAGGGGGGGAAAAGCAGTGTTGATTAAATGGGCTACAATTTACTAGGAATCGCCGCAGGATTAAAGCTGACAGGGTCATGACAAATAGACTTTTTTTTGTTTTCGCATCTTTGTGATATTTTATTCACTCTTTCTCTTTTACGTATTGAGTATTATTGTACGCGAAAGCAGAATACATTTGTCCAGTTATTTTCTTTCTTCTTGTAATAGAAACACCTAGTTCTCTCTCTCACTCTCTCTCACTCTTTCTCGCCTAAATAACAGTTTGTCTATATTCATGTTACAGTGCAAATAAACACCGGAGCATAATAAAAAACAAACAGATTTTTAAAACGAAGTATATACATTCATATGTACAGGGAGAAGATACTTAACACGTTCCATATTAATGCGGATAGCATCGGCGACGTATCCCTCGATAGACACAGAATTAGAACGAAGCACTCGTCTTGTCTTTATTTTTTATTCAGAAATCCACAGCGCGCGATGAAAAGGCCACTCCGCACGGAGAACAATTTTTTTGGCAGGAGTAGAGTCCAACGTTTTTTTTTTCTTTCTCATTTTGAAGCCAATTTTTTCGGGCCTCGAAATGAAGTGCGATTCATTCGCTCATGAGATATTCATTCTCGGAACAGCTCTCTCCGTGCGAGTGTATTTTTTTTTTTCAATTTCAGAGAGACACCCATTAATAATTTAATACAGGGGATAGTAGACTAGAGATCCACCCGCTCAAGATGTACGGTTCAACGATGGAAAAGTGGGAATTGTCCAAAAAATTAATGGCAATTTGTCTCACGAGGGTATCTGGGGGTACTTGTTCCCCGGAAAATCAAGATTTTGACTTCTGGCCAGTTTTTGATTAATATTTTGGAATCCAAGAGAGATAGGAAAATTTTTGTCATAACCTTTTTTGCAGAGCTAGTTCGGGACTACAAAAAAGGTCATGACAAAAATTTTCCTATCTCTCTTACCTCTTACTATTTCTGACGAGTGACGAACCAAAATAAAATTTCGGGCCGAGTAATATAAAGTTCTTTTCGACAGACGCCAAGTGTCCGTAAAACGACATTTTACGGATAGTGTGCTGAAAAAAAATACTTTTACGCACTCGTATCGAAATATACTATTTCTGACGAGTGTAAAGGTTGCAGACCGAGACGAAGCCGAGGAATACTTTTTTGGCTGATGACGAACCAAAATATAATTTCGGGCCGAGTAATATAACGTTTTTTTCGGCAGACGCCAAGTGTCCGTAAAACGACATTTTACGGATAGTGTTGAAAAAAATACTTTTACGCACTCGTATCCAAATATACTATTTGTGACGAGTGTGAAGATTGCAGACCGAGACGAAGCCGAGGAATACTTTTTTGGCTGATGACGAACCAAAATATAATTTCGGGCCGAGTAATATAAAGTTCTTTTCGCCAGACGCCAAAGGTCCGTAAAACGACATTTTACGGACAGTGTGCTGAAAAAAACACTTTTACGCACTCGTCTCAAAATACACTCTTTTTTGTATCTTTCCATATTTTTCGTGTTTTCGCTCATATCGAGAGACTGTATTTTCTGATTTTGGGGCCAGTTTCCGGAGTTTTTTTTTTGGGGAACATTTTTCCGGGGAGCATTTCTCCCAGAACCTCTCACGAGAGCTCAATCGCGACTGTGGTTTTTCGATCGAAGAGAACGCGATTACAGACGCGGCTCCGCTTACGCTACAGTCACCTAGAGTCACTCTGTGAGTGTGCATTATGATCGGAGTTTGGATCTGGATCAGAGTCCTCGACAGACACACCATGCTGTGGTACACGTATCGAATAACTTGGGCTTCTGTCGTTTCTGAAAATCAATCATTACAAACAAAAAAAAAGGACCAATTAATTTTTGCAATTCTTTTGTGTTGTGCCACAGCGTGATTTAGCAGCGCAAAATCAATGAGCAAATGCGACACCAAAGATTGTTATGATTTTTTTAGTCATCTTCTTGTGCAGGCAACAGATAAAAATAAAAACAAATGTTCAGTTAAAAGCGTGTTATTGCGTGTGATATTCATATAACTCCAGGATTGGAATATATAAAGTGATTGATAATGGAATTAACGAACAACCTCGTTGCCAATTGGCTTCCGTCACTTCCACGACGCAATGAATTTCTGTTTCTCTTGCAGAAACAATTGCATATTATCCGCTTGAATGCAAATCTAAAGTCCTTACTGAAGAGGGCATAGATACATGGATTTATCGCTGAATTGCAGTAACCAAGCCAGAAGAGTACACTGAAGACTGTTGGATTTATACAATTTGGACAGAATGCACGTACTAGATATATTGTGAAGAATGGCAACCAGCAGAGTATGAAACCACCCACTATTATTCCGAGGGTTTTTGCTGCTTTAGTCTCCATGCGAAATCTCTTCACCTGCATTATGATAAATACATTTTATTTTTAGCATTAAAAATCTGTATTAAGAATATCCAAGTCCATTAGACTAAAAATACTTGTATTATTTTTTGCACTTTTGCTTTCGAATGGAAGCATTGGATTCGTCAAATCCGAAATTAAAATTTTTTTTTTGTGTCAAAATTACTATTTTTGGACTCAGGAGTTCGATCATGAGATTGATTACATCGTCTGTTGTTGAAAAAATTTATTCTCTAACTGATATACAGGGAGAGGTAAAAAATTGAGTAGCAAAACGGTAAAACGGTTCAAGTCGATTTTGACCATTTGCCAGTTTTCAATGAATATCTCGAAATCTAAGGGAGATAGCGAAATTTTTATTATGACCTTTTCTGTAGCCCTCAATTCGCTCTACAAAAAAGTTTTTTATGAAAATTTTGTTATCTCCCTTAGATTCGGAGATATTCATCGAAAACTTAGCTGAGGGCTAAATTAACTTGAACTGTTTTTTCGTTTCACTACTGGACGTTGGGACAATGTCGGGTCAATGTTGGGACAATGTTGGCTCCCAACGTTGGGACAACGTATACTACTACTACATTATGACGAAAGCAATTTTGCACTCGTTTTATTTTTACTCTATTCTATCATTATTTGACTGAAAGAAAAACTATAAAAAAATCCATTGGATTATTGTTTAATTAACAATCACATGACTTGAAAAATAGAAAGAAATCGTTGGTGTTCACCTAAAAACGTAGAAAAAAAAACCCTGCCCGAAGTACTTGGATATCCTCCCCCAGCATGATGGATAAGACTTATTCGCCCAGGCGTTCAACTGAAACTGTTCCGTCCCCTCTCAAAAATAAATGATGACACATTGCGGATGATCCCGAGCATCCACACAACGTACATTATTTATTTTTACCTCAACCACAACTGAACCAATTGATTCTGTCAAACTCTCGTCGAATATACGATCAACTCCGAGCCAAATAAAAAGGTAACGTTATGAAAAGTTGAACGCCTGGCTCAACTCCAACGTTCTACAGTTTGCCTGTACCTGTGCCTTTATGTTCCTCTTGCCCATCTTCATTACACGTGGCTTCTCTTCACTGGCACTTGTTAGTTCACGAAGTGAAACTTCATCACCAGTTACTTGACTCTCGCAACTACTGCGACGGCTAGGTCTCCTGGTGCTTCCCACGCGATTAATCCCACTAACCTAATGATCATGCGAATAATAAAGAATAAATAGTGAATTGTTAGGATTTTTATTGAATAAATTGAAAAATTATGGAAAGAATCACGATCTCTCTATGTTATAAAAAACCAAATCGACTTCTGGTGATAAAAATTTGGTACTCGAAATTAAGACTCCACAATTAAGGGTCATGAGGGTCACAAGGGTCATAAGAAGGATCACGAGGCTCGGAGGGTCATGAGGGTCGGAGTAAGGATTACGAGGGTCAGAATTAGCATCACAAGGGTCAGAATAATGGTCACAAAGGTCAGAAGGAGGGTCACGAGAGTTGGATTAAGGGTGGGATTAAGAAATAAGGGTCACAAGGGTCGGCTTAAGGTTTGAAATTAAGAGTTCACAATTAAGGGTCACAAGGGTGAAACTGAGGGTCACCAGGGTCAAAATAATGGTCATGAGGGTTAGAATAAGGGCCATAAGTGTCAGAATAAGGGTCATGAGGTTCCGAATCAAGGTCATGAGGGCCAGAAAAAGGGTCACAAGGGTCACGAAAGTTGAATTAAGGCTCGAAATTAAGACAATTGAGGGTCGCAAGGGTCAAAATGAGGGCCACGAGGGTCAAAATAATGGTTATGAGGGTTTGAATAAGGGTTAAAGAGTCAGAATCAGGGTCATGAGTCAGAATAAGGGTCACGAGATTTAGAATTAGCGCAATGAGGGTCAAAATAAGGGTCATGAGGGTCAGAAAAAGGGTTACAAGGCCAGAATGAGGGTCTTGAGGGTCATGACGGTCAAAATAATGGTTATGAGGGTTAGAATAAGGGTTAAAGGGTCAGAATCAGGGTCACGAGGTTTAGAATTAGCGTAACGAGGATCAAAATAAGGGTCATGAGGGTCAGAATTCGGGTCTTGAGGGTCAAAATAAGGGTCACGAGGGTCGGATTGAGGGTCACAGGGATCAGATTAAGGGTCAAAACAACGATTACGAGGGTCAGTTTAATCAAATCTGAAATCTCTTTCACTGGCTCATCGAGTCCTCAATTTCCCCGACAAATGCTGTAGCTATGAATATTTATAGTCGTTCATGATGTAAATATCCCCGGCGATTTTTCATCAGGAATGAATATTAATTGAGCGGTTGTGTGGTCATTGATATAGAAGCAGTAATTAAAACTGTACGCGTCAGGTACATTGTGACTGCGGGCCGTTTTCACATTCGTTTTTCCCCGCTATTAACCGATTTTGCACGGGGGAAATAACACTTTTATATCGATATCGCCAACTAGTTAACGTGCAGTATTCAGTGGGTCAATTAGTCGTATTCTGTGGCACCAATTTCGACTTTTATGTTCAACGAAACGAATGATGAAAAATAAATACGCGGAATTGCTCATTCAGGCGCGGATTAATTGAATTCAACTATTGAGTGGAGTGACATTACCTTAAGATGAGTATTTCTGGATGTTGTGCAGAGCTGATTCAGCGTCTGACCATTGCTGTAATGCACTGATATCTGGGAACACTTTGATGGTGTACGTTCAAGGGTATTGCACTTGGTATTGAGTGTCTCTGTGCTCGGATACGAGACTGATATCTTGATCTTGTCTCTCCGTACAGAAGCACTCCGACTTGATTCAGGACTACGTGGGCTACTACTGCTGTTAGCACCGTTGTGGACACTACCACGTCCACGGTGGATCCTCAGGGTCAGTCGTTGCTCGTCAAATCTGGTAATCAGTCGGTGTATTACGTACAATTGCGACAACTTCATTAAAAAAAAAAAGATTCATTTAATCATTGATATCTCTCGACGGAATAGGGCGACTTCAATGAGTCGAGTCTCATTTTGAAGTCTGAAAAAAGATCTTCAAAATGATTCAACTATGAAAACAATTTTTAATTCTCAATTATAATTAAACAATTAATTCTGAACTGGAATTAAGTTCGCTAGATTAATTTACACTATTTTATTTTATTTTATTTCAATTTCCGTCTTCACAATTAAATTTATTTAATTTGATTCGTTCTTATTCGTATTGTATATAGTTTTTCTTTTATTCACAAGTTGCAATATTTAATGAAGAGGAATTGCGTTGAAGATCAATAAAAAGTGTTTTTTGTGATCAAAATGAACACGCGAAACAAAAGTCATTCGAAATCTCATTCGGGTAATGGAAAAATCTCTTCGTTTCTGAAAATTTTTGAAAAGGGATGATCAGCTAGAAAATCGAGAAAATTTGTTTTTCTTGATTTTGTCACTTGGAATCACTGTTTTGTCTTCGAATGTGGGCGGAATATGAATATTTTTAAATTTTATGATCTAATTTTAATGCGAAGAAATGAAGAAAATGCTGAAAAACGTAGGCAGTAAGAACTAAAAAAATTAATTTTTCAAGGTCTCCGGAAAGTTACAAAATCGATTTTTTTCAAATAATGGAAGGCTACCTATAAATTCGATTTCTATTCTTGGCTTTTGCTAGAATGAATACAATAAATGACGGAAATTGAGAATTGGAGACTACAAATTTTCTCGGATTATTATTATGTAATTTTCTTCGAATGTTGTCGGAATACGAATATTTTGGAATTTTATGATCTAATTTTAATGCGAAGAAATGAAGAAAATGCTGAAAAACGTAGGCAGTAAGAACTAAAAAAATTAATTTTTCAAGGTCTCCGGAAAGTTACAAAATCGATTTTTTTCAAATAATGGAAGGCTACCTATAAATTCGATTTCTATTCTTGGCTTTTGCTAGAATGAATACAATAAATGACGGAAATTGAGAATTGGAGACTACAAATTTTCTCGGATTATTATTATGTAATTTTCTTCGAATGTTGTCGGAATACGAATATTTTGGAATTTTATGATCTAATTTTAATGCGAGGAAATGAAGAAAATGCTAAAAAACGTAGGCAGTAAAAACTAAAAAAATTAATTTTTCAAGGTCTCCGGAAAGTTACAAAATCGATTTTTTTCAAATAATGGAAGAATACCTATAAATTCGATTTCTATTCTTGTCTTTTGCTAGAATGAATACAATAAATGACGGAAATTGAGAATTGGAGGCTACAAATTTTCTCGGATTATTATTATGTAATTTTTTTCAAATGTTGTCGGAATACGAATATTTTGGAATTTTATGATCTAATTTTAATGCGAAGAAATGAAGAAAATGCTAAAAAACGTAGGCAGTAAAAACTAAAAAAATTAATTTTTCAAGGTCTCCGGAAAGTTACAAAATCGATTTTTTTCAAATAATGGAAGAATACCTATAAATTCGATTTCTATTCTTGTCTTTTGCTAGAATGAATACAAAAAATGACGGAAATAGAGAATTGGAGACTTCAAATTTTCTCGGATTATTATTACGCAATAATACCTGAGTTTGATTTCTCAATTAATCTAATCCTCATTCTCTCGAAGTTCATTACTGTTTTATAAACATTTGAAAAGTTGAAAAACGTAATAAAATAATTTCAATTCTGTACTGCGATTTTGTCTATTTTTGTTCATTCTCCCGATCTTGAGATGTTCACCACTGAAACCGGTGCACCCTCTTCTCTGCACAGAGGTAATCATCGAAATTTGTCGCATGAAGAGTAATTGAATTTTAAAATCAGGCCACCTCAACTGGGCCAGGCTCCGGCTGCCCCATTGTCCCGCGGAAAAAAAAACAATGATCGGAATAATGAAAGAACGAGCGGATGAAAATTGTATCAGTGAAAAGCGGGACATCTTGACGACAAATTACATCGTACTAAAGCAATTACGGGGAAGCATTTAAAGTCCCTCAATGGGCAAGCAAACACTCGCGCTATAAATTGTCCGTATCGCTGTTGAGAAATAACTCGAGTAACGAGGCACCCACAGCCACCGTAGCCCACCGACCACACGACGATATACCCCCCCTCGAAGGAAATGTGGGCGTTTGACTCGTGCCCCACAGGCACACACGCTTATCAAGAATAACTTCTTTTCATATTCGTAATAATTGTTATTCTCCCCCTCCCTTTTCATCATCTCTCTTAGTTTCCATTCGCTTCTTCAAACTTATGTAGCAGTAAAAGCGTTGAAAGTGAGTACTTGTGTTAAAGAGTCCATAACTCCGTGATCATTGAAATACCGAGAACTTTTTCCGAGTTTATGACTTTCTACCCCACATTCTCTTCTTAATGATAAGAGTTTTATCACTTCTAGTTGAGTATTCATATGCTGAGTGCTTGGAATTGACGTTGGGCGATAATTTATTGGACGATCCTTCACTCTATTTTTCCTGCCGAATGGAAGCATTGTATTCCTCAATATTAAATATTCTAGTTTTTTGTAGCGAAGCTACTTTTATATTTATTTCACACCATTTCAATGTATTGTTTTCGAGCTCGGCTTAGCAACCGAATTGCGTAGGTACCCGGATAGATGTTCCCCGGAAAATCGTTCCCGGAAAATTGTTCCCTGGAAAATTGTTCCCCTGGAAAATTGTTCCCCGGAAATTTGTTCCCTATTTTGTTAGGATGGCCAACAAAATCTCCCTTTATTCGTAATCTTTCCTGTTCACCTATATTTATTCATTTAGGTGATGAGTGTTTACCTTGAAAAACTGTTGTAAAAATGGTTGCCGTATGAAGGACGGTGTGGCTCAATATGGACAAATAATTTGAATGGAAATCAGTATATATTCGGATAGCTCAGCTGGGAAGAGCACCCGACTGGTAATCGGAAGGTCCCGGGTTCGATTCCTGGTCTGAAAATATCTGAATTTTTTCTCGAATTATTTGTAGACTAATATATTGAGAAGGAATTCCCATCTATCCAAAATCCATTCCATCCATTATTTCCATTAGCCTACCTGAAAAATGTGGAACGCAAATACCCCCCACCCTACTCCAAAAACTGTTGTAACAACAGTCCATGACAATGGACCAATGGAACAACCATTTTGTCCGGGTCCATTTTTTAGGGTACATTTTTTTGGGGAACGATTTTTCGGGGAACGATTTTCCAGGAACGATTTTCCGGGGAACATCTTTCCTAGAACCATTTCGTACCGTGACGTGTCGCCGATATATCGCTGTCCTTGTCGCAAGACATCCTCGCGACGATTCGTAATAATTCGGACATCCTCGATCGGATGATCTAATACCGTTGTCGCGGGAGCTCACTCATGTTCCAGCTCTCATGGTGTAAACCAAAGTTACTTTCGCTGTGAATAAATTCAATTCGATATATACGTTAATTCCGAGTGTTTTACGTTACAAAACCCTTCTATCCTTCACCAAAACCCACATTTTTCGTGTTAGGATGAGTAATTCTGGGCTCAGGTATTGGGATATGGGTAAAAGTGGATAAATAAATGTAGTAACGCAATGAATACTTTTATCTTGAACTCTTTATTATTGGCACGAGGAAGGCACGACTGTACTAGAGGACCGTTGTCCAGAGACTAAATTCTAACTATTTGAAAAACCTTTACTGAAGGAAAAGCAAGACAAAGTTTATGACTCCAGAGGACAGAGTTTCCTTTGAATTTCTACATGTGGTAAGGATTGCAACGCTCTCGAGTTCGGAGCACAACGGATCATAAATTAGTCCTTTTCTGGGGACTTTCCCCAACACGTCATAAACCTTGTCGAGTGATTTTTGAAGAAAAACAGAAGAGCTGTGTTCAAATATTCCAACATCAGGAATCAGAGTATGATGCTTTTAGAGCACGTCCGTATGTATGTTTGTGCGTGACCAATTCAGTCTTGTCACGGTAATTAAAAAAGTAATTGTCAAAATCGATTGAATTTGCACTATGAAAATGCCTGTACATTGAAAAAATTCAAATTCAGATCTGTACAGTTTAAATAATAAAATCATTGTGAAGTAGACGGAAACTTGGGGTCAAATAGGGCTGAAATGAAAGCTCTGGTGTTCCCCTACAAAAGTAGAGAAGTATTTCACCGGAGGAAAAATAGCTAAAGTACTTGGATATCCTTAAATCCTTTTACCACTTCGCTATACTCAGACGTCTGATTCAAAACATTCAAAGACTACTTCGTCTCATGTCTGTTGACTTAAAAATAGCACTAAAATAAAAAGAAAATGAACGTTGAAATGGATGAAGTGTTACAAACGTTAAAAATCGTTGTTTAAATAGTGATTCATTCAAACAGTTCAAGCATTAATCATTCAATTCAATTTAATTAATGAACGACTCAACATGTTTATGGACTCCCATTAATACCCGTCCACTTTGAATAAATAAACAAATAAATAATGCGCTCGAAGACAAAAATTTTCTCACCTCGTGCCAAACATTTTGGAGCCTTTCGTCGTCCGAAAGCCCTGATTTATGGCCTTTGTAGTTGACACTGCGGCTTTGTAGATTCTCCAGTAGAAAAACATCATGACTAGCATTGGTATGTAGAACGACCCCAGTGCACTGATCACAGATAAAAAAAAAAGAAAACAATTGCATGACTCTCGTAACAGGTATGACAATGCTAGAATGCAGATGCCAAGTGCATCGATAATGATGAAAGAATGTCTTAAGGATGTTTATCCAAAATCGTGAGTACTTAAAGAAAATTGAATTTTTTTTCAACTGAGAGATGAAGATATCCCCTTCACTTCGATACAAATTTCAATCCACCAACCCATGTTCATTATTTAGAAATGAAATAGACAAAATTCACCAAAGATATACACCAATATGGGCGCTTGTACACTGGGAGAAAAATGTGATTCTTCTCATTATATTCCATCACCATCGAACTATAGTCAAAAAGTCCTCAACAATTTCCCATGGGTTACGGTAACTGGCCGGAGAAGTGATTATTACCATGGAATGTAGTCATTGCTACTATTTTATAGTTCTACTCACGATAGATTTGTCGTGGTTACTTTTGAACTTTGGTCAGTTGAACTGCACTTTGATTTGCAAACTTACGCTTGTGAAGTTACTATAATGTTATGTGCCGCATACAAAAAAAAATCGTATCGTTCACCAAAACTGCCTCAACTATTTTCTTATTGTGAATCGAACTTCAGATTTTTCTCTCAGTGTATGGGATAGAATCATTCAAATATTTCCTCTTTTTGTCCGGGTATCCCAGATTTTTCTCTGGCCATTGGATTCAGTACACTGAGAGAAAAACGACAAAGTTCTCAAACAAGTCTTACTTGTCTTATATAATAGCAATCTTGTAACTTAGGGATAAAATATTTGTTGATAAATTTTCCTCCGTATGCGATATTTTCATCCTGAAAAGGCACCGTCTGGTGTGAATTATCCGCCTCTTGAGCCAAATATTTCGTTGCTGTTGAAAGCAGAACAATTATTCATGTTTGAGACTTTCAAATTCAAACCAAACAAATTCTTTTTTGGCAATTTTCAACTAGCGATTTTGTTGGCCCAAACAAGACTCGTTTGACGTGTTTGGTTTTCTCTCAGTGTATGATTTTACACATTACCTTCTATTTTTTTTTCTATTTTCAGAGTCTTCGAGTAGGTGAATTATCAATTTGAACATAAATTTCGTAAGAGCCCGTGTGCAAGGAAAATTAGTTTATTCATTTCTTCCAAGACTATTGGGATTAATTTTTTTTAAGGGGAGACCACTATGAGTTTTAAAAGTCGAGGGTTATTGGAGTGAGATTTTTCATACGTTGAAGATCGATTATATAGATCTGAAAACGAATAATTAGTGCAAAAAAAATTTTTTATTGTTCGTCTGCCCGAAAACGCTTAAAATGCTAAAAACAGTCCAGGGCCTCCAATTTTTAAGCTACAACAGATTTTTGTCTTCAAAAGTTTCGGAAAAATGTGTGGAACAACAATTACGAGCCAGTTTTTTGGAATTCGACTCCTACACAGCTGATTTCGGTTTTTTTCATATAAAAAAATTCACTATGTGTGTAAAAAAATACAAAAAAGCAAATTTAGCCATGTAAGAGGCGAATTAAAAAAAACTAGCACGTAATTGTTATTCCACATATTTTTCCGAAAATTTTGAAAAAAAATCCTTCGTAGCTCAAAAATTGGAGGCCCTGAACTGTTTTTGGTATTTTAAGCGTTTTCGGGCAAACGAGCAATAAAAAAAAAATTTTTTTTTGCACTAATTATTCGTTTTTAGATCTATACAATCGATCTTCAACGCCTGAAAAGTCTCATTCCAATAGCTCACGACTTTTAAAGATCATAGTAGTCTCCCCTTAACGTTAGAAAAGTTAGTTTCATGTGTTCTCCTGTCAGCCGGAAAAATTACAGAATTTTCCTTGACCATGAAAAAAACACAATTACCGACAATTTACCGACACTGGCTAAACATCCTTAAAAATCACGCTCCTGAGCGATAGTGATAGTACCTGTACACGACGTAACCAGGGTCATTGGTGAGCTCGCATTTCCACGGACACTTTTTTTCACGTAGATCTATCGTCGTGCTGTTGAACGGGCCATTTCGTTCGGGTACTGCGTCACTCCACGATGGATAGGACTTTGGTACAGGCAATAATGGGGGATCGATTAATTTTAGTGGAATTACTGCCCTTCGGTGGTTAAAATTAAATTCCCCCGAGCCGATTCCCACTCATGAGAGAGTGGGGTAAAACAGAATTCACGGAGAAAATATAATTTTTTTTTACTGTGAGAACATGCACTGCACTGTTAGAAAATTAGTCCTGAAAATTCAAGTAAAAAATCTTGAAATTGAAAAATCAGTTGAATTCTGGAGTATTCAAGGGAATTGCAATTTTCAGGTCCACGTGATGATAAAAATTATTGAATAATTTGAAAATTCAAGCAACAATTTTCCTGAATTTTCAATTAATTGAAAATTCAGTTGGATGTGATGGCTAATTTCAGCAATGAATTAAAAAATTCTAAATGTCACTGAAATATCAGGGATAAATCCTACATGGAAAACCCAATTATCCTGAATTTCCAAGCTGAATTAAATAGAAAAAATTCGAATTGCGACTTGATATGATAATTGAAAACAATCGACGCACTCGTCGTTCGCTGGAGTTTTTACAAGTCAACATAGTAATTTCTGCAATTTCCCCGAGAAAAATGTAGGAGACGCGAGAGTACAAACTGAAGTTTTAAATCGTAAGAAAAAATTACCATTTAACATACTAAAAATTCATACGATTTGAATCATTTTTCGTCGTTTAATAGTGAAAATTGGTTTAAAAAAATGAATTGGCACTGTTGATTTAAAAAAATCAATTGTCTACTTATGAAAAAAATTACAATGTTAACTCGTAAAAAATGAATTTCACATCGCAAACGTCCAGTTATTTTCCCCGATTACTACGTTCACACAGTAATTTTCAATTTTATATTCTCTCCGTATATAACGAAATATTTTGAGAATGAAAAACTCTGAGTGGACAATTTTACGCCGTTCCCCCATATATTTTTAAATTTAGAATATCTCCACAGCGGTATTAACCCTCAGGTTTGACTAATCTTGAATGAAAAACAAAATGTAAAAAAAGAATGGACCCGGCTTAATGGATTACCATCTGATCCTTCCATCCAACGAGCGGTGGAAAACATATGACAAAGCTGAGAACCCAGACCGCAGCGACCAGTAATCTAGCTCTCTTCGGCGACATTATCTGGGAACAATAAAGTTCACCCCACCATTATTGATAAGTCAAGCACACTTGGCCCAATGACACGGCGTTCATTTAGCCGTACATGGTGTGATACTCGGTGTGAACTCAATTTTACCTGAGGATAGCTGACGGGCCGAGTGACCGCGAGATATCTGTCGAGACTGATTGCACAGAGGTTTAGGATTGACGCAGTGCACATCCATACATCAACTGCCAACCACACTGAACACCATATGCTCCCAAATATCCATACCTGTTACACAATTCATGTGCTATCATGACACATAAAATCTGATGAATATTTTTAACTTTATGCTTCAAATGGGTTCGAGAGTTCTACGTGTTGTAATGACTAAATCAGGATTTAGCTTCACTATATTTATATTTATATTCAAAACGAATATTTGTGTTTCATATCCACTGAAATAGTCAAATAGTGAAGTGAAGTATGAAAATTTTAGAAAATGTATCTTAACACAACTCATCTTCCCTCAATCGTTACAAGGACAACCTTTACTTTGAACATATGTGCAGGAAAAAATGAAATCTCATTCAGAATTACCTGCTCCACAATCCTGATGCATATTTTTAACTTTATGCTTCGAATGGGTTCGAAAGTTCTAGGTGTTGTAATGACTAAATCAGGATTTAGCTTTACTATTTATTTATATTTATATTCAAAACGAATATTTGTGTTTCATATCCACTGAAATAGTCAAATAGTGAAGTGAAGTATGAAAATTTTAGAAAATGTACCTTAACACGACTCATCTTCCCTCAATTGTTACAAGGATAACCTTTACTACTCATTCCGAATTACCTGTTCCACAATTCATGTGCTATCATGACACAAAATCTGATGCATATTTTCAACTTTATGCTTTCAGTGGGCTTGAGAATTTTACGTGTTCGAAGATTATTGTGATGACTAAATCACGATTTCGCTTCACAATTATTTTAGTTTCATATTCATTGAAATAGTCAAATAGTGAAGTGAGGTGGGAAAATTGTAAAAAATGTATCTTGAAACAACTCATCCTTCCTCAATCGTTACAAGAACAACCTTTACTTTCAACATATGTTCAGGTAAAAATGAAATCTAATTCAGAATTGCCTGTTCCACAATTCATGTGTTATCATGACACATAAAATCTGATGAATATTTTTAACTTTATGCTTCGAATAGGTTGTAGAAGTCTATATGTTGGAGGACTATTGTGATGTCTAAATCAGGATTTCAGTAGTAAAGCGGTAGAACGGTTTAAGTCGATTTAGTCAGCTGAGTTTTCGAGGAATATCTCCGAATCTGAGGGAAATAACGAAATTTTCGTCATTACCTTTTTTGTAGCTCTCAATTCGCTCTACAAAAAAGGTTATGACAAAATTGTCACTATCTCCCTTAACTTCCGAGATATTCATTGAAAACTGGCCAATAGTCAAAATCGACTTGAACCGTCTTACCGTTTCGCTAGTGATTTAGCTTCACTAGTATTTTATTTTCATATTCATCGTAATAGTCAAATAAAGTAAAGTATGCAGATGTCAACAAATGTATCTTAACACAACTCATCCTCCCTCAATCGCCACAAGAACAACCATCACATTCAACAATGCTCACGTTCAAACGAAACATATTCGAAAACATGATGTTATCCTCACTTTGTAAACCTCCCAAGTAGCGCTAAAAGGTAGAACAGCAAGTCCAACGAGTAGATCAGCAACAGCAAGACTCACAATGAACATATTGGTGACATTTCTCAACTTGCTGGTATGATAGACAGCAAGTATGACGAGAACATTACCAAGTATAACCATGACATCGATAATGGCAAGTACAACTAGTGTCCCAACAATTCCAGCTCCCGACCAGTCGACCGCTCCATCATTGTACGGGTCGATGCAGGCACTGGCGTTTAAATCCCGCATCATTAGCGTCAAAACCCCGTTGTATTTGGAGAGACAACCGTCTTATCTACGGTCCTCCCCTTTCCGTTCTTTTACCATTTCGTTTACAAATGAGTACAGCTGGCTCCGAGCACGTTCTCTCCCCCATTTTACTTTCATTTTTCTAAACATCCACTAATTATTATTTTACATTTAATATTAACAATGACTATTCACTTTCACAAGAAAAACAATTAACAGCCTTAAATCACTTTGTCGTTAATATTTGTCAACCTAACAACAGACTTAGTCGTTAATACCGATAGAAAGGATCTCATTACTCCCTTAAAATGTAAAAACGAGGTAAATATATTTGATTAATCAGCCTTTGCGTGAATTAGACTTATCAATTTTTGTTTTGTTTTTTTTTCAGTTAATTCGTTGCAAGCAATTGTCCATAAACTTGCATCAATGGTATATGTGAAATCACAGTCGACAGCAGAAGAGGAAACAGTTAAACAATCAACATGATTATTAATGTCTTTTTACACGCAAACCGAGAACTTTGGAATCAGAGGATCTTCCGATACTTGCGGTATCGTCGATACCTCGTCAACATACCGAGGCTCCGTAAAACGTTTTTATCGCGCTCTTTGTTAAACATTATCTCTCTGTTCCCCCCTTGATCTTCAACAAACGCCCGCCCCCTCCCCGCCCCTCAACGCAACCGCCCTTTCCACTTGAACGTTTTGTGATTCTTCACCCACAAATCTTTTAGGATATCCTTCCAAATCGCGTGTATCGCATTTCCCTTATCCGGTCTCGTTTTTCTTCTCACTTTGAGTTTTTCGGTTAGGGCTTCACTTCACGTATCCAACATTCGTCATGTTCAAGGGGTTGTTGTTCCAGACACTGTTGCACACCAACATCTGGAAGAATGAGAGGAATTAATGTACCGTAGATTCAACGGCTCTTCAATTTAGTCTTAATCATTGAGGGAATTGCCAATCTCCGAGGGTTTGAATACTTCGAGAGGTTGGCAAATTGAGGAAAATTTCAAGTTCATCAGTAAGTTTAAATGGGATTATTTGAAATGGCTGTTGAATCGTATCGAAGTATGTTTTTTACTTCTGAATGGAAGGATTGGAAGTGGATTGGATCTGGAAGCGGGAAACGGTTTCAGGGGATCCAAGTACTTTGGCGGTTTTTTCTTCGTGAAATGAATTTCTACTTTTATTGTCTAGCATCAGAGCTTTCGTTTAAGGGCGATTTGACAACAATTATTCATTTATAACTAGTGAATGTGAACAAAATGATAATGATGTGCTAAATGTAAGTTGGATAACGCTGAATATTCAGGATTTAAGAAAAAAAAATTTCACGTAATGGCTTTCTTCTTTGGGTATTTTTGCTCCAGAGAAATGCTTTTCTATTTTTGTTGTCTCACATCAGAGCTTTCATTTGAGGTTGATTTGATCGCGAGTTTCCCGACATTTTGCAATAATTTTATTATTTAAACTTTGCAGGTCTGAATTTGCATCTCGATATTGAAACGTTAGAAATCATTTTAAAAATCTGAAAAAATGAGAAAGTTGACTTTTGGAGAAATAATTGAAAAATCGCAATTTTTGAAAATGACGCGCAATTTTTTATACATGATTTATAAACAATCAATTTTCAAATTTATTCATATTCAGAATTCTGCTGGACTTGTTGTTTATAAATCTATAATTCCAATTATTGATAAATCAATAATTTCAATTATTGATTTATAAACAAAGAATTATTAATTGAATAATTGTAAATTCTAAATTCTAATTCTATTAATTTTTCAAATTCTTAATCATTATTAAGAATTATTGATTTATTTTGCAAAGAATCTTTTTTTAAACACTTGTTGTTTATAAATCAATAATTCCAATTATTGCGTGAGGTCCTCATAAGTGTTTAAAAAAATAATAATTCTGTGCAAAATGTAATTTGAATAAAACTGAATATTCTTGATTTTCATCAAATTTTTCTCACGCAATTTAATTTACAAATTTAATGATTGAAAATGGTTGAATCTATAGTGTGATCTGTACCAAATCGTAAAACATGATTTAACCTTTGGCTGAGTTTTCGAGAAATATCTCCGAATCTAAGGGAGATGGCGAAATTTTTGTTAAACCCTTTTTATAGAGCGAATTGAGGGCTACAAAAAACGCTATATTAAAAATTTTGCTATCTCCCTTGGATTTCAAGATATTCATTGAAAACTGGTCAATACTCTAAATCGACTCAACCAAATGTTCGACTAGTGAAATAAAATCCACAATTAAAAAAAACTCCAATACAATTGAGTCACCCCAAATCACCTCTCGAAATCACCCCCTAAAATCGTATTTCCCTTCGATTTCCACGCAATAGTGTCAAGTTCTGTATTCACATGCAAAACCCTCATTTTCCCCCAAGTCAAGTAGATCCAGACGCACCCGAAAATTGATGGAGACTCAGTCCCCCGCCGGGTCCCCCCCTTCCCACAAAAAAAATCACCGAAATACAAAGTAAAAGCTCTGTTTGCACCTTGAAAATGAAGCCTGCCTGATCACGAAACCGAAAGGTAAAAAGAGGATCCGAAATAAAGCCGGCGGGCGTTGGGGCATGAATTTTCATAGCCACATTTNCCCCCCCCGGGCCCCCCCCCCCCCCCCCAAAAAAAAAAATCACCGAAATACAAAGTAAAAGCTCTGTTTGCACCTTGAAAATGAAGCCTGCCTGATCACGAAACCGAAAGGTAAAAAGAGGATCCGAAATAAAGCCGGCGGGCGTTGGGGCATGAATTTTCATAGCCACATTTTTCTCAAAGCAACATTCCCCTGAAAGACTCTTTTCAGTAGCGCCGAGCCACCCAACCCCGACAATTATCTTTTCCTTAAATATGAAGAGCCACCACAGGTCCTCATAAAGAATCCAGCGCCCTAGTGCTAAGATAATAACACGAGACAAGCCCGAGAGGGCATTAAATCAAGGATCCTGTACCTCCCAAGACGCGTTTTTTGTCCCCCGTGCACTCTACAGGTTGTCACGCTCGTTCGCAACATCACAATATGACAAACGTCGTCTCCGAGCACCAACCGACAGTCTCCCTCGTCCCAAACCAATTTTCCATCTTGTTGAACCAACAAGAAACCGACCGAGAATGTATTTTCATGTTTGCGAGTGGATAGTTAGTGGCTCAAGCTAGCATTAAACGTCCTGTGTCTTTGAGTTGTGCATAAAGTTGACTGTGGCCCGTAGAGTTTACAAACCGAGTTTACAAGCCAACCTAACGAGCCAATTGTCTACTCGCGTCCTTCGGTGAGACCCATGCACGTGGAATGACAAACTATCATCGATTAATGAAAATTCTCGGCCAGCTCATCGGGGCTATTCAATATTGGTCGCTGGAATTGGAATTTATTGAATTGTTGTTGAGGACGTCCAAGTAATTTGGGTATTTTTTCACCAGTGAAATGTTTTTCTATTTTTGAAGTCCAATATCAGAGCTTTTATTTGAGCCCCATTTCGCCCAAGTTTCCGGATGTTTTCAATGATTTTATTGTTTACATTTTGCGAGTCTGAATTTGAGGCGTCAGAATAGTATATTTCGTAACGAGTGCAAAAAAGTGTTTTTTGACGCGGAGTGTGCCGAAAAGTTCACTTTTCGTCACAGCGTGATGAAAAATATTTTTCATCACGCTGTGTGTAAAGTGACATTTTACGCACGCTCCGCGTGCGCAGAACCCCACTTCGCCACTCGCCTTCGGCTCGTGCTATAAACCTCCCACGAGCCCAAAAACACTTTCCCGCAATCGTATCGAAATATATTATTTCATCGCTTGTGCGTAAAGTGAAATCTTACGGACGCTCCGCTTTCCACGAATCGCGATGAAAAATAGGGTTCGACATTCATGGAAAAAGTGTGCTTTGACCTCTGGAAGAGCAGCAATCGTCTTTGGCGAGTGCTACACACCTCCCACGCGGCAAAGAACATTTTTTCATCACTTGTGCGTAAAATGAAATTTTACGGACGCTCCGCTTTCGACACGTTGTGATGAAAAATAGGGTTTGGTGCTCATGGGAAAAGTGTGCTTTGATCCTCGGGAGGGCAGCACTATACCTTCCACGCGACAAAAAACACTTTTCGCCACTAGGCCCGATAAACCGTGATTTTAACCTCGCTTCGCTCGGTTAAATCGCGGTTTTCGGGCCCAATGACAAAAAATATTGTTCGACACACGGCCGTGGGAGATTTTCTACCTCATATGATCACAGAACTCGTCTTCGGCTTGTCCTGTAACCTCATATTCGCCAGAAAAATTCCTCACGGCCTAGTGTCGAAATCTACTATTTTGACGCTTGTGCGTAAAGTGAAATTTTACGGACGCTCCGCTTTCGACACGTTGTGATGAAGAAGAGGGTTTGGTAGTCATGGGAAAAGTGTGCTTTGACCCTCGGGAGGGCAGCACTACACACCTTCCACGCGACAAAAAACACTTTTCGGGCCCAATGACAAAAAATATTATTCGACACACGGCCGTGGGATCTTTTCTATCTCATATGATTACAGAACTCGCCTTCGGCTCGTCCTGTAACCTCATATTCGCCAGAAAAATTCCTCACGGCCTAGTGTCGAAATGTACTATTTTGACGCTTGTGCGTAAAGTGAAATTTTACGGACGCTACGCTTTCCACGCATTTTAATAAAAAATTTCACAAATCGTGGTAAAAATTCGTAATAAAATAATGTTCATAATATTCCACGAAAAATATGAGGACAATCGTAAGAAAAATCCATTTTCCACGGATATATATTAAGTCGTTGTATTGATTATTTTGATTTGATTCAACACTATCAATTTAAATATTTGAATTTTCAAAACGGAAATTGCATAGTCTATCTCTAATTGAATAATCTGATATTTCAGTTTATCCAAATGAAAAACGGCGAAACTCCCTGTCATAACTTCATTCGACTATTTGAATGAACATAAAATGGAAAAATGTGTTTTTCTCAAAATGAAAAACTATAACCCGATGAATAAAACTTCCCAACTAGCTCATCGCGACTGTTCATTATTACCCATTGAAATACTTAAATTTGTCGTCTATTTCCCATCGAGGAGGTGGAGTCTATTCTAGTAAATTGTACTCAAGTTGTTGAATTGATTACTTCAATTGATTCAATAGTATCAATTTAAATATTTGAATTTTCATCCCATGGAAATGAAAAACCCAATGAATTCCGTGTGCCTCATTCGACCCTTTCCATGAATACAAAATAGAAAAATGAGCTTTCCTCACTGGACACTGAACAAAACTGAAACTTCAAGGGTATTAAAATAAAAAAATATAATTGATGAATGAAAATTGTCAACTAGCTCATTAGGACAGTTCATCATTACCCATTGAAACGCTCAACTTCTTCGTCTATTTCCCTTCGAGGAACTGGTGCAGCCAGTCTTATTGAATTGTACTTAATTCAATGGTATCAATTTAAATATTTCAATTTTCAAAACGGAAATTGAACAGATATCTGTTTCATCCCATGGGAATAAAAAAGAAAATGAAACGCCCTGTCATCGCCTCATTCGACTATTTCAATGAATATAAAACAGAAAAATGAGCTTCTCTCACTGGAAATTGAACAAAACTGAAACTTCAAGGGTATTAAAATAAAAAAATATAATTGATGAATGAAAATTGTCAACTAGCTCATTAGGACAGTTCATCATTACCCATTGAAACGCTCAACTTCTTCGTCTATTTCCCTTCGAGGAACTGGTGCAGCCAGTCTTATTGAATTGTACTTAATTCAATGGTATCAATTTAAATATTTCAATTTTCAAAACGGAAATTGAACAGAT
Source organism: Diachasma alloeum (assembly GCF_001412515.2). Taxonomy (NCBI): domain Eukaryota; kingdom Metazoa; phylum Arthropoda; class Insecta; order Hymenoptera; family Braconidae; genus Diachasma; species Diachasma alloeum. The sequence continues at coordinate 182,361 of NW_021680479.1, forward strand.
ATCTGTTTTATCCCATGGGAATAAAAAAGAAAATGAAACGCCCTGTCATCGCCTCCTTCGACTATTTCAATGAATATAAAACAGAAAAATGAGCTTCTCTCACTGGAAATTGAATAAAAATGAAACTTCAAGGGTATTAAAATAAAAAAATATAATTGATGAATGAAAATTGTCAACTAGCTCATTAGGACTGTTCATTATTACCTTAAAAACCAAATGAAACTCTCTATGTCACCCCCTCATTCGCCCATTTCACTGAATATAAAATCGAAAAATATGCTGTTCTCACTGGAAACTGCACGGAGAGAAATATTCAATAAAAATTACGTATCTTTTCCGTAATTCCGGAGCGCAATGTGGTTGTCGGAAATTTTACGTAACTGTCACGTAACTTTTACCTAAAATCACGGAATTTTTCCAGAGCGTTCCGTAATTTTTACCTGAATCTCTGGCACGGAGAAAAAAATACCAGAAAAATTACCACGCTGGCACGGAAAAATGGGTCCATTTGGATGGACTCGGAAAAATTCTCGTGCCAGCACTGGAATTTTTGCTGCGCGCTGCAGGGATTTTTCTCCACGGAGAGAAATATTCAAGAAAAATTACGGAACATTTCACGTAATCCGCAAGCGAGAATCGTTTTCAGTGAATTTCTATAGGAATATTAGAGAATAAATCTGAAACGTTCTGTAACTTTTCGGGTCTGTCACCGAAAAAATACGAAAAAGTCACGTAATTTTTCTGGAAGTTGTAAAATCTAACAGAAACTTCAAGACTTATTATGCCTCAGAACATGAAAATTCTTGGATGTTTAAGAATTTTTACGAAAAGTTCCGGAAAAATTACGGAACGTGTTGTTAAAATCTCCCCCTCACGGTGACTCATGGCTAGCCGTGAGGCGTCGGACGGATGAGTAATTTTTACGGAACAGATCGTAGAATTTACATGACGATTGACACTTTTTATTGAATTTTACTTCGCTCCTACATTACGTTTCGAAACGTATTTTTTACGTCTTTTTTCTGGTAATTTTTATTGAATATTTCTCTCCGTGTCCGATATACCGCGAAAAATTCTTGGACTCCACAGCAGATTTTCCGGTACTGGCACGGTAATTTTTCCGAGTCTATCCAAATGAATCCATTTTACCGTGCCAGCCCAGTAATTTTTCTGGTATTTTTTTTCTCCGTGTGTGAAAAATTACCGTCACAAATTTTCGTAATCGCTGAGCGAACTGAGCTCCGTTCGTTAATTTTCACTGAACATTTCTCTCCGTGTGACCAAAAGTGAGTCCTCAAGAGTCTAAAAAACCTATGATCCTCTGAATGAAAATTCCCGACGACCTCATCGCGCCTGTTCACCATTCCCCATTGGAATGCCCAACTTTTTCGTCCCTTCCACCTCCGATAACAGCCCCAGACCAGGTGAACCCAGCGCTGGATTAATCTGATTGACGTTAACGCAATTTTGGCCGAGGAAAACTTGGACTTTAGTTACTTATTGTATACTTTAATCAAGTTGTCATGGTAACTTTATTAATTAGTTAGCCCCCCCCCCTCCCCCCACCTACACTCGTACCATCTTCAAAAGGTCAAATGAGTCTGGTATACTTCCGGATTGTTTTCTCTCTTTCCTCCTCCCGAGGATTCCCTCCGTGGGATTCGAGTTGCTCTTTCAGTTTATCTTGACTCAATTTTTTTTTCCTCCATCCGGGAGAAAACAGATGAGCAACTAATGAGTGAGAGAAAAGCCTCGGGACTGAAGTATTTGGATTTCCCGGTTTACTCAGCCCACGAGAGATTCAAACATTTATTCATCATCTGCATTCGAATGCATTCAATTCCCCGGCGATGCCCCGGTGGATTTGTTTACGCACCTCTCGACGCCCATGACTACAATAATCTTTCATGAAGTTGACAACTCCATATCCCCCGGAGCGTCAGCCGTTACATTTTTTTTTTCTACCGAGTGTCCTCAACTGTCGGGAATGTAATAAATGGACCAAACTATTTCCAAGAATACTTATCGCTGCGGATTTTTATCCACTAGTTTACATTATAAATTTCCACTCTTTCTCAACATTTTTCTGTAATCTCTATGGCTGGAGTCCTTGATGCAGCCGGCAATAGAAATCATAATTACGTTATCACCCATTTATCAGTATTCGCACGACAACTCACGGAGTTGTCATTTTATTCTCTCTCTCTACCTGACTTTGAAGAAACTTTTAATTCTGTTTCATCGGGCAAATTTAATTCAACCTACCATTCTCCAATCACTGGTATAACTTTTCCCGAGAGACACGACACTCAATTCACTCAGGATTTAATGGTGCACACATCGAGCGGAAACAGAAAAAAAAACAAATGAGAAAAAAAATGAAAAAGAAAACGTCGAATCGAGGAGAATTGACGGCTCAGAGATTCATTTTGCCCCGAAATTACCGCAGTTGATCGAATTTAATTCAGTGTCCCTCTCATTATTTTCAAATCGAAACGGCTAAACGTAAAAATATGTATAAAACACGGAAAAATGATGTTGTCACAACGGCGATGCTGAGCGCACTGACAAGATCCGGGCATAGAGAGGCGCGAGCCAAGATATCCTCGCATGCGCGCAAACGTCAGACCAAAGAGAGCCGACTTTACTCTAAAATACGGTGGGAATGGTTTCTGTGTACTCACTCAGTATATGGGCTCCTAGGAGTATTCTCCTATCTCTCCAGTACACAGTAGTTGAATCTAGTCTGTCCCAGGCCACAAATATCATCACATCGACCTTAAACCAATCCCTTCTCATTCCCTCCAGCCCGCCCTTTCAATACTCCACCCAATCCTCAATAAATCTTTTGAGGAAAAATGTATTCAAGGAATCCTATGCTCTCATCCACCGGCAAAATAACATTTCACCATTCATCATATCGAAATGCCAATACCGAATAAAATATGGAAGTCATGTGTCAACAGTGGCGCCGAGTCTATCAGCGAGTTCATTAAAATATGAAAGTACCTCTTCAGATTGACATTTTCGGTGGATCATTCTGGATAGATACAGATGGGAAATTCACGAACCATTACCCGTATTTTGGGGAAAATGAAGTGGAGAAAACTGTTTTTTTAATGATTTTTCAGAGAAAGGGATTGAATGGTTTTCAATTCATATAAATGAAGCTTGGATTAATGCTGATGGAAAGGTCTCAATGAATCGTTAGATCGAGATGTCAATATCCAAAAAATATGGAAGCTGTTTTTCAACAGTGAAGCCGAGGTTATCAGCGAATTCATTAAAATATGAAAGTACTTCTTCAGATTTACATTTTCGGTGGATCATTCTGGATAGATACAGATGGGAAATTCACGAACCATAACCCGTATTTTGGGGCAAAAAGAAGTGGAGAAAACTGTAATTTTTTAATGATTTTTCATTGAAAGATCTTGAAGTGGTTGTCAATTCATATAAATGAAGCTTATAATTAATGGTGATGGAAAGGTCTCAATGATTCGTTAGATCGAGATGTCAATACCCAAAAAATATGGAAGCTGTTTTTCAAAACAGTGAAGCCGAGGTTATCAACGAGTTCATTAAAATATGAAAGTACCTCTTCAGATTGACATTTTCGGTGGATCATTCTGGATAGATACAGATGGGAAATTCACGAACCATAACCCGTATTTTGGGGAAAATGAAGTGGAGAAAACTGTTATTTTTTATGATTTTTCAGAGAAAGGGATTGAATGGTTTTCAATTCATATAAATGAAGCTTGGATTAATGCTGATGGAACGGTCTCAATGATTCGTTAGATCGAGATGTCAATACCCAAAAAATATGGAAGCTGTTTCTCAACAGTGAAGCCGAGGTTATCAGCGAGTTCATTAAAATATGAAAGTGCCCCCATTCTGGATAAAAACAAATGTGAAAATCACGAGCCATTCCCCACATTCCAGAAAAAATCGACAAAATCCTCATTTTTTCATGATTTCTATCAAAAATCATTGAAAAACAATCTGATGAATTTTAATAAAAAGCTCTCAATTGAGATTCATCGAACGCATTTAATTGAAGTTGCTGTATTGAAGAGCACGTGGGTTTAAATAAATACTGGTTTATTAATTAAAATGAGGCAAAGCTATCATCAAATCAGGATCAAAAGAGTGAATAGGAAACAACTGAGTGACGCTAACTTCACAGTTGAGGTTCGGAGGAAAAGAAAAGAATGCATGAACAATAGAATGTAATCGGAGAAATTAGAGATTCGTTACACTACTCCCTCTGAAAGAAAGATTGTCGCCCCACCTGCAGCGGCTAATTCTCGTTCTAATAAATTTTGAACACTAGCCTGCAATTGGCGAGGGACTTATCGACGTATTGACGAATCCCCCGATTATTCCAAGTAATTCAACCATCCACGAATCCTTGCATTGACTTCCGGTTGTGTAGGAGGTGAGCGGATAATCCGTCGTCGAGATCCAGTCTCGATCGGTCCAATTCGGAGATTCATTCGGGTACCGAATTTAGAATTATTTGAATAAAATATTTCGCCACTTCTGACACCAATTGAAGAGCATGTGGGTTTAAACAAGTGGGATGTTGCTTCCAATTTTTATCAATTATTGTACCTGTTTTTGCAAATAAATTAGCAATATTGACATAAAAAGGATATTGTATATTCAGGTTAGTGCAAATGTAATAAATGCGTGAATTTTGAAGACAAAACGAGTATTTATCGACGAGTATTTATATCAAATAAATACTAGTTTATTAATTAAAACGAGGCGAAGATAAAATACAAAGAGAAAATGCAAAATCGAGTTCGAAAGAGTGATTAGAAAACAACTGAGTGACGCTAACTTCAGAGTTGAGGTTCGTAGGAAAAGAAAAGAATGCATGAACAATAGAATGTAATTGGAGAAATGAGAAATTCGTCACAGTATATTCCCCCAAATAAAGCTAGCAATTAATATCAACAGAATACGTCTAATAAAAAAATAAAAAGAATCAATCGTCAAATCGACATTTCAATTTCAGATAAACTACGAAATTCCAAGTTCCATTCCAGAACCATAACTCCAGACTAGTAAAAAGAGAAATCTACGCGCCATTACCCATATCTCCCGAAAAATAAATAAAGCCATGTCGACACCGATGGAGTCATTGCGGAGCAACGAAAAACGCGAAAAAGAAGGAATACGAATGAAGGAGATAGAGACTTTGACGAGCGCTTTGCTTTGACGATCTCGTGATACAGATGCCTCGATATCAACTCGGTCGACCTTGAGGTGGACCCGGCGTTCAGTAAAGATGAAGAGAAATGAAAAAAAAAAAAAAAGAAAAGGGCACACGAGGTTGGGGTAGTCATTCATCGACGCGAAAGTGGAACAGAGGGACCCTCGGTTGGGCAGGGTCGGGCTCTCACCGTTTCCCCATTACTTTTTCAGCAGTAATAACAGTTATTTCGGGTTATCTTGATTATTGCTAACATGTACCATCGATTTTCGTTCGCGTTGGCATTGATTTCATCCCCATGGAAATTTATTTGGTCTTATTGTACAACATTGTGTACTTAGTCTGTCCTTGGAGGATTATTTTACCCCAGGTCTGACTAAAAAATTATTTTTCGGTCGTCGTAGTCATTCTGTGATTCACATTCGCGTAAAAATGAATGAAATTAAATAAGTGAACAAAACAGATGAGCGAATTAATGAAATTCTTACTGATTAAATAAATGATTCGTTCTCATTTCATTCGGAACGACCTTATAAGGGTCATGTGAGGTTCGTGAAAAGGTCGAATACACATAAGGGTCGCCTGAGGGTCAAATGAAGGTCATATAGTCTTATAAGGGTTAAATAAAGATTACAGGGACCTTATGAGGGTCAAGGAAAGGTCAAATACACATAAGGGTCATCTGGGGCGAGATTTGAGAGCCAAATAAAGGCTGTATAGAGTCTTATGAGGGTTAAATGAAGGTCATAAGGACCTTATAAGGGTCATGTGAGGGTCCAGAGAAAGTTAAATAAAAATAAGGGTCATCTGAGGGCCAAATCAAGGTCGGAGTCTTATATGAGGGTTAAATGACGGTCATAAGGACCTTATAAGGGTCATATGAGGGTCAAGAGAAGGTTAAATAAAAATAAGGGTCATCTGAGGGCCAAATCAAGGCCATATAGTCTTATGAGTGTTGAATGAAGGTCATAAGCCCTTATAAGGGTCATGTGAGGGTCAAGAGAAGGTTAAATAAAAATAAGGGTCATCTGAGGGCCAAATCAAGGCCATATAGTCTTATGAGTGTTGAATGAAGGTCATAAGCCCTTATAAGGGTCATGTGAGGGTCAAGAGAAGGTTAAATAAAAATAAGGGTCATCTGAGGGCCAAATCAAGGCCATATAGTCTTATGAGTGGTGAATGACGGTCATAAGGACCTTATAAGGGTCATGCGAGGGTCAAATACACCTAAGGGTCATCTGAGGGCCAAATGAAGGTCAGAGGACCTGGTAAGGGTCACGTGAGGGTTACGAAAAGGTCAAATACACCTTAGGGCCATCTGAGAGTGAAGTGAAGGTCAGAAGGACCTTATAAGGGTCATTAAAAGATCAAATAAGGGTCACAGGAACCTTGTAAGGGTCGGGTAATAATTAATTAAGATAATCGATATGTAACTCTTGTTATCCCTGAGGAGTTGTCTGTATTTCAGGGTATAATGTAATACATTCTGGCTATTCACATGACGAATGGGGTATTGTGAGGTTGTTCAATGGGATTTTGTCTATGGGCCAATTTTCAATGAATATCTCGAAATCTAAGGCAGATAGAAAAATTTTTGTCATGACCTTTTGTGTAGAGTGAATTGAGGGCTACTAAAAAGGTCATTATGAAAATTTCATTATCTCTTTTGGATTCTGAGATATTCTCCGGAAATTCAACTAGCAGCTGACTCGACTTTAACCGTTTACCGCTTCGCTACAGCATTATATAAATATTATACTTCCAATAAAAATCTAACCGGTCCCATATTCCTGAGGCACGTAATGTTGAGAATACGCGCGCCGAGCGTGCGGCCTAATCTAGTGAAAAAAAAAACGAGGAAAGTGCGTGGGTGTTACTGTACCCAGACTGATCACTCCGAAAAAGGGCAAATGCCAGGTACAATCCCGGGAAGTGAGAAAAAAACAAGGAGTGACGGGTACCTCTGCGCGCGCGTATTCCGTTGTATGAAGGAAAACGTAGAGACGTAAGTTTACCCAAAGGTAGGAAAGAAGTGATGAGGAGTGGCCCCGCGGCGAATGAGGAAGGGGAAGTAAGCGGTACGTGATCGGTGAGAATGACTCGGGACATTCTGAGCACATGCCAGCCAGTGGTAGCACTGTTACAAGCTCCGAATCAGGGGAGAAGAGAGCCAGTGGAAAACGTTGAACGCGACTGGACTGAATACGACTCGAGGGCAGCTTTTTCTTCCTTCCTTCCTCTTTAGGTATTTCCGAGGTTCAATGAAGGAGCCACGAGGAACGAGGAGAAATGGTCATGAGATAAAGTGGTGTTTGAACGTTGAATTTAACGCTGACACGTCTCACAAATGAAACACGCGAATCAATTATTCTGACGTCACACGAGTATCGAAGACGCTTAGTTTGACACGAGTTCTTTTTTTCTTTTCATAAAAAAAATCTGTGAAACGTTTTCCGTCACCGATCTATTTGGCGGTAATTTAACAGTATTCATAGGTGTTATTGCAGCGATAACTATAGTTTTTTTTATATTAGAAAAATCCAAATCGACTTGTAGGGATGAAAATTTGGTATTCGAAATTAAGACTCCAAAATTAAGGATCACAAGGGTCAGATTAAAGGTCATAAGGGTCACTAGGGTCAAATTAAGGGTTTAAATAAGGGTCACAAGGATCAGATTACGGGTCTAAAGACCAGATGAAGGGTCCAAATAAGGGTCATGGGGGTCAGAATGAGGGTCATGAGGGTCCGATTAGAGGTCATAAGGGTCAGAATAAGGATCACAGGGGTTATATGGGGGTTGGCGAGCGGAGCGAGCAGGGGGCCGTAGCCCCGTAGTCTCTCTATATTATTTATGAAAATCAAAATCGACTTCTGGTGATGAAAATTTGGTACTCGAAATTAAAACTTCAAAATTAACCGTCAAAATAAGGGTCACGAGGGTCGATTTCATGCATTTATGAGGAATGAACGTATTTTTTACAGAAAAAAAATATAAGGCCCAATGGGTATATTTATAGCGCGTGAAGCACGCAAGATGCGTCAGTCATACAAAAAATAACAAATTGCAAAATCAATTGCTGAGCGTGTTCTACCACAACTTCAAGAAATTCTGCAATGTTGCCAGAGAATTCCGTATGGAATTTCATTGAATTCTCATCATAGACATCATCAGTGAACAACTTTTTGTGACGGTTAATGTAGAGTTATTAATTAAAACGAATTAAAAGTGTGCAATTGATGTTAATGCAAAACTTCTGATTACGGTCCATGGAGTGAATTAAATTAAAATTAATGGAGGTAATAAAGTGAATGGACAAGTATTTTTGAAATGCATTGACGTCTCAACAGTTAATGACACATCCATAATATAACTATTATACTTATTTCTCTATTCACTCACTTCTGCTTTCGCGAATAGCGTTATTGAATCTTGAGGGTGATCAGTATTTATTTTGAAGAAAATCTGGCACTGTGAATAATTGAAACAAAGATATTCAAGTAGTAAAAATCCAAATCGACTTCAGGTGATGAAAATTTGATACTCGAAATTGAGACTTCAAAATGAAGGGTTCTAAGGGTAATGAGGGTCAGAATGAGGGTCATCAGGATCACAATAAAGGTGACGAGGGTCAAAATCAGGATCATGAGGGTCAGAATAAGGGTTATGAGGGTCAGAATGAGGGTCATAAGAGTCAGATTAAGGATCACATGACTCGTATTAAGGGTCATGAGGGTCAACATAAAGGTCAGGAGAGTCAGATTAAGGGTCATGAGAGCTTGAATGAGGGTCACGAGGGTCAGATCAAGGGCCACAAGGGTCAGCATAAAAATCCAAATGAAAACCACAAGCGTCAGATCAAGGGTCCAAATAAGGGTCACAAGGATCAGATTAAGGGTCACAGAGCCACAAAAAGTCCTGAAAATCGGATTCTCTCCACGATTACTCGACTTATTCATTCATTTTTCGGACAAACAATTTTCCTTCACGCATTGAGTATATCTTGACGTAAACGGAAAACGATTACACGTGTCATTAGATAATGCACGAGACATCATGAATTGACATGAGTGTCCGATTGGCATGTCCAGAGTAATGACAAGATATTACTCAATAGCACATCAGTCATCACCAAGAAACACCAAAGAAAAATAGTGAAAGGGATGAAGAGTTGGATAAAAGCGTGAGTGGTTGAGACAAGCGAGAGAGGTGGATTATCGTCTTTGTGGAGAGGTAGTCGGTGGCGTGAAAACTAGGAGGTTTCGTGTTACCCAACGGGATGGATGATGTAGTATTCATGTATATACGTTAAAGCTATGGGTAATGGGGAAGTTGGGGGATGACCAAGTACTGGGGATATGTGCACACAGGGACTTGGTCACTGGCACGGAAATGAAATGTTGGTAATTGCATGTGGCTTTTACGTCGGATTCACACCTATTTCTCACACCCTGTATGCATTCCATTATTTAACTTTCCCATCTGATGTAGAAAACTCGTCTTATCTCTCTCTGAATAATGAGAAAATAGGGGATGTTTGGATATTTTTTTTCTTCAGGTGACATGTGACATGACCGAGGATTTTACAGATCACGATTGTCGAATGAAGGTCATGGGGGTTTTATGAGGGTCATGTGGAGGTCTTATAAGGGTTATCTGGAGTCTTATGAAGGTTAGAAAAGGTCAAATACACATAAGGGTTATCTGAGAGCCAAATGAAGGTTATATAATGTTCTGAAGGTCAAGTAAAGGTCACAGGGACCTTATAAGGGTCATGCGAAGGTCATGAGAAGATTAAATAGACGTAAGGGCCATCTGAGCGCTAAATGAATGTTATATAGAGTCTTATGAGGGTCAAGTAAAGGTCAAAGGAACCTTATAAGGGTCATGTGAAGGTCAAATACACATAAGGGTTTTCTGAGAGCCAAATGAAGGTTATATAGTGTTCAGAAGGTCAAGTAAAGGTCACAGGGACCTTATAAGGGTCATGCGAAGGTCATGAGAAGATTAAATAAACGTAAGGGCCATCTGAGCGCTAAATGAATGTTACATAGAGTCTTATGAGGGTCAAGTAAAGGTCAAAGGAACCTTATAAGGGTTATTTGAGGGCTGAATGAAAGTCGTGTATAGTCTTGTGAGGGTAAAATGAAGGTCAGAAGACCATGTAAGGGTCCTGTGAAGGTCATGAAAGGAACGAATACACATGCGGCTCATCTCAGAGCCAAATCAAGCCCGTACAGAGTCCTATGAGGGTTCAATGAAGGTCATAAGGACTTTATGAGGATCATGGGAGGGACAAGAAAAGGTCAAATACACGTAAGGGTCACCTGAGGGCCAAATGAATGTCATATAGAGTCTTATAAAGGTCAAGTAAAAGTCACAGGGACCTTATAAGGGTCATGCGAAGGTCATGAGAAGATTAAATAGACATAAGGGCCATCTGAGCGCTAAATGAATGTTATATAGAGTCTTATGAGGGTCAAGTAAAGGTGAAAGGAACCTTATAAAGGTCATCCGAGGGCTGAATGAAAGTCGCGTATAGTCTTATGAGGGTAAAATGAAGGTCAGAGGACCATGTAAGGGTCCTGTGAAGGTCATGAAAGAGCCAAATCAAGCCCATACAGAGTCCTATGAGGGTTCAATGAAGGTCATAAGGGCCTTATGAGGATCATGTGAGGGTCAAGAAAAGGTCAAATACACGTAAGGGCCACTTGAGGGCCAAATGAATGTCATATAGAGCTTTATAAGGGTTAAATAAAAGTCGCGGGAACCTTATAAGGGTCATGTGAAGGTTATGAGAATATCAAAAATACATAAGGGTCGTCTGAGCACCAAATGAAGGTCATACAGTGCCTTATGGAGGTTAAAAGAAGGTCAGAGGGACCTAAGAAAGTTATGAGAAGCTAAAAAAACCCGTACACTGAAAATCACCTAAGAAATGAGGGAAATGTTGCGTCCTACTGGTCTTGAGGTATGAGTGGGAGGGGGCGGAAGTCCCCCCCAGTATATTGGACAGTTGAAATTTCCAATGGAAATGAGGGAAAAATCCGAATATTTTCAACATTCTTATTTCTCTTCCAGGTCAACATGGAGGCTCTCGGCACATGGCACACATGTGATACCAATATATGAAGAAACTTTGCGTGACGATATCTCGGGGAAAAAACCGCCACCAATATCGTCCACTGCTGCCTCAATTATTGTATTAAATCCTCAACATGTGAGTTCCATTGCTTCATCGATTCATCGACGAAGCAGAAAGAAAAAATCGCCCTATTCATTTTAATCAGTGATATATCTCATTCCGATGGTGGATGGGGGATCATAACGTGGCATTGGGTAGCATTAATAAATTCCCGGATCGTTCAATTTTCCACTTGGCAGTGCTATTCACCCAACGGATCACTTTTTCCGGATGATTGTAGTAGTCCCTGGATCGCACACATGTCCGTGAGAACCCTCGTGTTACTCCACATACCCAGTAAAGCGTTGACTTGCAGATTATTATTTCTCTCTATTTTTGTTTTGATTTTATTCCCCTCCCCCCACCAGCCCCATTGTACATGAATACGAACAAAGGGACAATGGTATAATATGTTACATGTGACATTGAGTTATTTAGTCGAAAGGGAAAAAGTTTTTCCCTTCGGGTGATTCATATCGTTTTTGTCGGATTCTGTGGCTAATTGGGTTCTATTTTCGCTGCCAAGGCCTGTGGATAAACCCAATGAATAACTCGAATTACCATTAACCAGAGACAAAATATCGCTGATAATAAATCCTGTGAACTTTATTTCACTTTTTCTCATTAAGATTTCTTCTCTCCTTCCCCCCACCCCCCTCCCCGCCCCTTACCGCCGCGGAACGTTTGGATATTTGAAAGAGGTATGGGGAAATGATGAGAAAAGTTGGAGCGGGGATTGTTCGAACGGGTGGTGGTTTGAAAAAAAAATTGCAAAAAAAATAGAAAATGGGAAAAGCCATTGGTGCAGACGTGCATTCTTGTTATTTACGGAGTAATGGAGTCGAGTGAGAGAAACAACGGGGCTGCCGAAATAAGGGGCGGGGAAAAATGAAAGGGGGGTGGGTAAAAAAAAAAAGTATTTCTGTGGTTGCACAAACTTAGCGTCTGCCGGCGACGTACAGCTGGGAAGTGAGACGGGTGCATTAGTGTAATTAATGCTGCGACGCGTGAAAAAGTACTCCAACGTTTCCTTCCTCTCTCTACTATCATTTATTTTATTTTCTCATTTCGAGTTTTATAAACTCCTGTTGCACTATTTACACGAGTGACTGATATTGTTGACTCCACTCTAGGCTGATGTATCGAATAATTCTCGTGAGAAATTAATCCGATTTTTCAATGAATTGATTTAAGTAATGGAAAAATTCATTTTTCTAACAAGGTTTTCCGAGGAGTGTTTTTTCAAAAGGGCGCATGACCTTAAAAAGATGAAATACACATAAGGGTAACCTGAGGGCCAAATCAAGGTCGTATGAAGGCTTATGAGGGTTAAATGAAGGTCATAAATACCTTATAAGGGTCATCCGAGGGTCAAGAACTGATCAAATACACATAAGGGTCATTTGAGGGCCAAATTAAGGTCGTAGAGACTTATAAGGGCTAAATGAAGGTCATAAATACCTTATAAGGGCCATGTGAGGGTCAGAAAAAGGTCAAAATACATGAGGGCCATCTGAGGGCGAAAAGAAGGTCGTGAACATTTTTTTGAGGGTCAAATAAGGTCGCAGGGATCTTGCAAGGGTTATGTGAGGGTCAAGAAAAGGTCAAATACACACAACGGCCATCTGAGGGCTAAAAGATCGTGAACAGTCTTATGAGGGTAAAATCGAGGTCGGAGGACCTTATAAGGGTCATGTGAGGGTCGAAAAAAGGTCAAATATATATAAGGCTCTCAGAGTCAAATGAAGTGAAGTGAAATGCAATGATTTCACACAACGCGTGAAAAAGTACTTCAACATTTCCTTTCTCTCCCATCTTCAATTTTATGTTCTCATTTCGGGTTTTATAAACTCCTGTTGAACTATTTACACGAGCCACTGTTATTCTTGGCTCCACTCTAGGCTGATGTATCGAACAATTCTCGTGAGAAATTAATCCGTTTTTCATTGAATTGATTTAAGTAATGGAAGCATTCATTTTTCCAACGAGGTTTTCCGAGGAGTGCTTTGAAAGGGCGCATTTATTATGCGTTCTGCAGATCTACGCTCTCCCTCAACATTCATTTTTGCATAAAGCTGCCACTTTATGGCTCTCATTCATGCAAACTAGCAATTTATGTGATGAAATAAGGAGAAATAAAATTGAAAAGGGAAGGGAAAAAAACAGCGGACAGAAAAAAATGCCGAGACAAACATGTTTTCCTTTTATCCCGCAAGAAGGTAAAAATTCTATTTTGACTGTGAAATTGGCTGTTTATCCCGGGGTTACTCGGGCCAAGGAATTCGATTGAAACTCGAGACTCGGGATATCGCACAGTGTCATGCAGAATCAAACTATTCTCTCCCAAATGGTAAACGATGGAGAAAACGTAATAGGCTAAAAACTCGTTCTCGTGGCCTTGACTCGTGCGTTACTGTCACGGACTGTCTCGTTGGACACGTTAACTTCAAATCCGTCTGTCCTATCTTACTCTTGGATTCCGAGGGAATAATTTACACGTTATGCGTCGTGAGAAATACCAATTAGGGTAGTTAAAACGAGTTGTCACATTTTTACGAAATTTTTCGCGAGGTTTTTATTTTAGTGAATTACGCGAAAATTTTCAATGGCAAAACATTTTTCGCAAGTGAATTTATTTGTTTACAGTCATTTCAGCTGTGGATTTTTCCACGAAATGTTTTACGCGCTCAGAGATAATCCAGTCGATTCAAAAGGAGAATTAACACTGGGAGGACGCGATGGACCGAGGGTTTTCATATTTTTAAATTGTATTTTTTATATTTCATCAGCAAATATTTATGCCAATTAGAGGAGTTTAAATTTCTTTAGATAAAATATTAAATGTTAAATTTTTCATGATTTGTCCGCGAATATTGCGTGTTCTTGCAATTACTCCCACATGAAAAATCTCAATTAGCGTAGTTCAAATAAAATATTGAATTTCCCCGAAACTGTCGTGAAGTTTTCACCCACTCACAAAGGCGTGAGCATTTTCTGTGAATAGAGAAGAACGTAAACAAAAAATTTTCAAAGAAAAATAAATTTTCCAGCTAAACATATTCATACTCATTTAATTTCTGCATTTCTTCATAAAATTCAAAGGATTAAAGAAGAATAAAAATGAGGCGTAAATGGTATGTGATACTCACTTCAGATTCGTCAATTCATTTAGAAAGAGAGGGAGAAGGTGAAACAGGAGGGAAAAGAAACAAAAACAAAAAAGTTATTGAAGTCAAACTGAAACTGAACGAAAAGAAAAGTCAAGAGTTCAAAACATTTGCCGTTTAAGACAATTTCCCAGACCCGTATATGATACTTCAGATTCGCCAATTCATTTAGAAAGCTAGAGAGAGAGAGAGAGAGAGTGGGAAAGGGCTACACAGGAGGAAAAACAAAGAAAACCGAAAAAGTTATTGAAGTCAAACTGAAACTGAACGAAAAGAAAAGTCAAGACTTCAAGACATTTGCCGTTTAAGACAATTTCCCAGACCCGTATATGATACTTCAGATTCGCCAATTCATTTAGAAAGCTAGAGAGAGAGAGAGAGAGAGAGAGAGGGTGAAAGAGGAAAAAAAGCAAAAAACGAAAAAAAAAAGAAATTAAACGAAAACAACCAAAAGAAAAATCAAGCCTTCAAGACCAAAAAGGCCAATTAGAGCAGTTCAAATAAAACGTTAAATTCCCCCGAAACTGTTATGAAGTTTTCGCGAACCCACACGGCGTGGGTATTTTCAATGAATGGAGTGAAACACGAAAAAAAAATTTCAAAGAAAAACAACTGTTCCAGCTGAGTTTATTCATATTCATTTAATTAAACCCGATACAAAGAATAAAAATGACTGTCAACACAACACCGAGTATTTTCCCTCCTCTCTCCCTCGCTCACCGCCGATGTATCTATTTATAAATCTCGAACGGTGACCGCTTACTTTGGTAAATCGATACACTAACGCTTTCAGATTCACCCCGTTGTACGGGGCCAAGACCCCCCCTCAAGCTCACTCTCTTTTTTGCTACTTTCGTTAATCTCCCCTCTTCTCGCAATTTTTTATCCCCAGAAACGTGGGTCGCGGGGCGGGGGGAGGGAGAAGGGGAATGAAATCCACGGGGAGGAGAGATAAACTTGGCTGAAAGTTTCGAGTACAATGTTCGTTAGAAAATTGTCACGGAGACGCCAGTGTAGTTTTTTCATTTCATCCCCTGGAATATTTTTTCACGTTTTATTCTGTCATTTATTCAACGCTCACCGCTTTATACGAGAAGACAGATAAGAGGTGTCTCTCCATCCAACCGAGAGTAAATGTATTTTTAACCATGAATGAGGTATCTCTAATCCCCTGATTTGTACGTATATTTTTGCCATCGGGATTTCACTGATGGCTGAAGGATACGGTGAGATATATATGAAAACCAACACGAAACTTCCAACACGCGATGGTCTTTGATATTCCACCAACTACAGCAGCCACCGGTAAGCTCGCTCATTATATATAATACGGTACTTGGAATAACAGATGAGGAGGGAATTGAGTTGAGGGGCCCTTCAATTTTATATTTATTGTCTCGCCCTGATGTTGGTAATGACAATCATTTTTTTTTTCCGGTGAAAATCGAGCGTTGACGAGACTAATGTACATTATTCACTGGCTTTTGCATACGAATGGAAGCATTGTATTCGTCAGAGCCTAAATTTACAATTTTTTTGTGTCAAGATGGCTAATCTTGGCCTCGGAGTTCGAATATGCTATTTTTAGGCCATGTCCGGAGGTATGTATGTGACATATAATCAAAAATTGCTGTTTAAATTATCGGAATTGTCTTTTAAAATATTCTTTCCAATGCCAGTTTGAGCTGTTGACAGGAATCATTTTGAAACCAATAGTCGGGGAGAGATTCAGAATTTTGATGTTGGGGCAATGTTGGCTGCCAACGTTAAGGTAATGTTGGTTATCAATATTGGGGCAATGTTGGCGGCCAACGTTAGTGTATTGTTGGCGGCCAAGGTTAAGGTAACGTTGGCTACCACCGTTAGGCCAATGTTGGGCTAATGTTGGCTAACAATATTGGGCTGATGTTGGCTGCCAACATTAAGGTAATGTTGGCTACGGCCGTCGGGACAATGTTGGCTACCAACGTTGGGGCAATGTTGGGGTAATATTAAATTCAATGCATCATTGAATTCGATTCAAAATAGATCGTCATAAAAATTCCATTCGGAAGCAAATTGCTAATTTTTAGGTAATGGTTGGGATGGTTTGGTTTTGTGAAAAATTTTCGAAAAAATGCACTTCTTTTAATTTACCAATTCACGACAGACATGAATTCAAAAATCAACATTTCAAAATTTTTGAAATTTTAAAAATTGAAAAAAAATTTATAACTTAAAAAAAAAAAATTTTTAAATGCTTAGAAACTTTAAAAATAAATTTATTTATTTTTCAAACTTGCAAAATTGAAAAATTGGAAAAAAAAATTTTTTTCACTTAAAAATAATTTTTAACGAAAAATTGTAATATTGTCAAATTTCCGAATGACTTGCTGATCGAATAAAATGACATCATTACCCCATCCATAAAAGAGCTGAAGTAGAGGCGTCAGTAAACATCTGTCAAATCACCTTGCCCGACATTTTCTCCAGTACAAATAATCGGTATCGAATAGCAAGAAGAAATAAACAATTCGAGTAAAAAAAAATCACCCTCACAGAATTGATAAATGACTCGAGTGGAAGAGTCGAGATACAATAAACGGAATAAAGAGAAGAGAAAATATCTATGAAAAAATATAAAGAGAGAATAAAAAACGGGGTCAAGGAAAGTCGAGGAGAGGGTGAGGAGAATGGCTTTTGTCGTTGGGCGAAAGAATGGACTGGGGTAAGGCGCAAGGAAATTGAAATGGTCCAAGTCATAGGCGGTGAAGCGGAAGTTATCGTCGGGTGTGGGGTATGAGAGATCCTCGGGTGGGTGCGAGTGCACGACATTTTATAATTCAACTCTTCAAACCACTAGACCACGTATGAACACGAACTATTTTCTCCATTTCGTTGTGAAAAAATCAGAGAGAGAATGTTACAAGATTATGCCAATATCTTCAGAGCGAACTTCACTGTCTCCGCCACATCTCAGAACTGAAAATTTACATCATTAATGCTGAGAGAGTTCAACTGCGTCTTTGGATGTCGTCTCCTCTCATTCCCGAGATAATTGTCTTTTTTCACAATCAGACTTGACCTTTTCTCAATATTCATAGCAGGTGGGAGTCAGCCTTCGTAATCCCTCAAATATGAATCCCCCCGTGTGATCCGGACAGCCTGACCCTGAGAGTACTCAACGATTGTGAGCAATTAGCGAAATAGATGCATAAGGCTCATTAATGATCACGAGGGAGTAGAAAATCAGGCTCGATCCTCATTCTCCGGATAACCTCTCTAATCAGTAGTTACACTCAGCCATATAGGCAGACCTTCCCCCTGGAAAGCCCCGCGAGCTCAAGCCCATCATCCGTGCATTCCTCACGAAAAAAAAAACTTCCCCCCACTGTGCAGCAATAATAGGTCTATTGTCACGGTTTGAGTGCATATTGACATTATAATGTATTGTACAAAAGCAATTGTCTTCAATATAACATTCGCATGATATTCAATGGGTGACTCTATCGATTTCCTTTGGTATAACACTCGAGAGAGTACCACTCGAGAATTCTGTAGCACTTTACGGGTGGAATGGGAGTGGGAGTTATGTGCAGAGTCGACGAATGATGCTGAAGAATAGAAAAAAAAAATAAGAGAGAGGAGTCAACGTCAACGACGTGACGAATTGCTTTTTCTCTTTGCTCTATGACATTCGTACGAGAGCAGAGTGGACAGAGAAAATTCGAAAATAATCGTCACGTGGATGTATGAGCGGTCGTGTGTAATTTTTTTTTTTTCATGTCTAAACGCCACCACAAAGGGATGTTGTACGAAAGGAGAGATTTCCATCGCTCTAGCCCTCGGCAAAGAAAACATTTTCCCTTCTCTTCTGTCTCTTAATTTTCTGGCCTCATGTATGTGGGTTATTTCCTCTCGTTTTATCTACTCCCTTTAACTGTTTTATGTTTGTTCTCGTGGGCGAAATCACTGTAACTGAGTTCACATCACTCTAAAAGGGGAGATATTGCGATATAAAATCTCGTTTCCCTGATTCCAATACAAGGAATCAACATTTTCCAGAGATCCCAGGGGGGGATTAATGTGTGATAATATTTGCGAGGTCTATTGGAATCTGGGTGAAATTATTAATGAAATGGGTTTTGTCCCCGACGTTGTAGTGATTTAATGTTAATCCCGCACTGATTTAATGCCAACTGTGCAATGTATCAATCTCGTTGCTATTTGTTTTCCGTATTTTATTTCCGGTAATTGAGCTGTGTGAACTTGCAGTCGAAGTTTGATAAATCGATTTTTTTTCTTATAGTATCGATTGTACTCAGTGAGTACCTGAACGTACCACATTCATTTTCGTTTGTACCCCGCATCCCTAGACGTAAGAGGTGCGGAAAAAATCGTGCAGCGTCGGAAATGAAGGTACGGAAAAAATTTTCATGAGCAAGGATTCAGCATGGATAGTACTTGTATATACTATATTTTTCCATTTCATTTATCAATCCCTTCAATACTTTAGCCGCTTCTAAAATCTTAAATGTATGAAGGACGTCAGGAAACCATACAGATAGCTTCTAAATCGTTAGTACTCGTTTGTACCAACGAAAATTATTCATTATTATTATTATTATTATTATTATTATTATTATTATTATTATTATTCTAATCAAATCACCTGATTCCATTTTTATCAACCATAAAATCATCGTAATGGATTCCATATGTAATTCGTGAAGTTTTGATGTGGGTACGTCTCGTCTTCCGTACTTCCACTCCCATCGCAGTACAAACGGAACAATTTACTGGACATGAAAATGAGACCAAGTACAAATCATTGAGAGCTTCAAAAATAGTCGTAGATTATTCAGAAAAATGATACAAACGTTTTTCTGAATTTTTCCGAGATAATCGCGAAAAACGAAATCGCCAAAAAAAATTAATTTAATTTATCTGGTATAGGGTGTAGGAAGTGGAAAAACGCAATTCTGAGCCGTCCATGTTCCTAAAGAGAACCCAAAAGTGGTTTTAAGGCTCTATCTCTCATAGTTTCCGAGATAAGCGCAAAAAACGAAATCGCCAAAAAAATTTAATTTAATTTATCTGGTATGGGGTGTAGGACGTGGAAAAACGCAATTCTGAGCCGTCCATCTGCCTACAGGGAACCCAAATTTTCTAAGGAATCGAATGGAATAGGTTTTAAGGCTCTATCTCTCATAGTTTCCGAGATAATCGCGATAACGAAATCGCCAAAAAATCTTGCCGTACTTTTGGACATTTGTACCAACACCTACTCGTCACTAAACACCAATAAAATTCAGAAAAACGTTTGTACCATTTTTCTGAATTATCTACGACTGTTTTTGAAGCTCTGAATGGTTTGTACTTGGTCTCATTATCATGTACAGTAAATTGTTCCGTTTGTACTGCGATGGGAGTGGAAGTACGGAAGATGAGACGTACCCACATCAAAACTTCACGAACTACATATGGAATCCATTACGATGATTTTACGGTTGATAAAAATGGAATCAGGTGATTTGATGAGAATAATAATAATAATAATAATAATAATAATAATAATAATGAATAATTTTCGTTGGTACAAACGAGTACTAACGATTTAGAAGTTATCTGTATGTTTTCCCGACGTCCTTCATACATTTAAGATTTTAGAAGCGGGTAAAGTATTGAAGGGGTTGATAAATGAAATGGAAAAATATAGTACATACAAGTACTATCCATGCTGAATCCTTGCTCATGAAAATTTTTTCCGTACCTTCATTTCCGACGCTGCACGATTTTTCCCGCACCTCATACGTCTAGTGGTGCGGGATACAAATGAAAATGAATGTAGTACATTCAGGTACTCACTGAGTACAATCGATACTATAAGAAAGACAATCGATTTATCAAACTTCGACTCCAAGTTCACACAGCTCGGTAATTGAACTTTGATGGTGGAATATTCGTAGAGAGTTCAGGGAAATTATATCGGTGGATGACAGCGGAGTGATTTGTTCCACCGACAAATAAGGTAATTGCCATGGGATATTAGATTTTCGATTCGCCCTTCTGGCATTGTTGAGTGATTCATCGATGTAATTTCATTGCCCGATTCGAATGTCATTCGGTATTGCAGGGATACGTGCGGTGGATGTCCATTCTCTTTGATGTATTGTAACAACAAAATATTTTTGAATTAAAAATATTCCATTTTCCAACTGCGAACGTTTTCGTATCGCAATTGGAAGTGAAATATTCTTGACGCGACTGCAGTAGGATCAAACGTGTGCTACCACTCCTCGGGTCGCCGCGGACACTGAGGGGTCACGTGGGGCGCCTTGCTCGCTCCGCTCACGCAATAATAATTTCCTGCATCATCTTCAATCACCCATAACTAGAGAACGCCTGAGTAGAATTCCCCAATTTTTTTCTCATTTTCAATCTACTCTTCCAAGCCTTAAAATAATGTCTGCCTCATTCACATCGTATCATTCATTCTCGAGATGTTCAAGATATTGCAATTCCTCCCAGAATTCATCACGAAATATTTTTCAAAAAAACAGAGACATCAGTTATCCCCGACGACAGAATGCCAAGAGGAGATGAAGAAAATAGTACCAGGTGAGTAATACCCAAGAATGCAAAATCTACAATCCAGCAGGAGCATCCCCAAGACGAATGATATGGTACGGTGTCGTGACTCAGTCTGCCGATGTACCCAGAGATACCATGAATTCCACAACGACACCGTCCCCTCCGTATTGTGGGCTCACCCTGCATCCAACATAACACTATTATTATATAGCACAAGATGGTGGTGCGGAGAGGGGGGGGGGGGTTATGAGGGTGGAGAAATCCGAGAATTCTTGGCAACGTTCGTGGAGTCACGGCTGGGGAGGAGTTGAGTGGGTTGGGTTGGTGTTCTACCATCAGTGCTAGATGGGACTAGAGATCGGGATCTCCAATTTCTCCTCGTCGGCAATCTGGCTGAGATTTATCACTGACCACACGAGTAGGCAATCGCCCTCCACTCATCCATTTCCAACCCTTAAACCACTCACTCACATGGTCTAACGTCAAATGGACGAATTTCAATGTAGCATTGATAGCCCACCCCAAATCTTTCAGAAGATGTCTGGAGATTTCGAGGTATCATTCTGTTCGAATATCGAGGAGGGCAGATTTATATAAGCATTTTACCATTCCATCAATTCCCGGGGAATACAGATTTTAAAGGGAAAATATGGATAAATAATGTAAATAAAGCGCGACGATTCGTGTCGCTCGTTTCATCACGATATTCATCCCGATGGACACAATTGAGAAAATGATGTAAACTCCTTAGATGTTACAGTAATTTTTAATACTTTATCCGATGGAATTTTTTCTTCATCCTTTCTTTAAAAAAATATGGACAATATCTCGAGTCAAAAATGAAAACCCGAAGGAATGGAGAAATTAAGGCGGTTTTCATGAGTAGAATTGTCGTGCGTTGAATTTCCATGAAGCTCGCCTAACAAACAAAAGGGAATTGAATACCATTCTATGAAACATGAATAAACGAATCATCATTGTCCAAATCATTTAGGTCAGAGGAAAATAGAATAATTCAATTTTTTTAATATTGGGTTTACTGAGGTTTTCTTCTAACAAAGTTGATTAGAATTAATAGTCAGAATTATGAGATTATTTCACATTTTTGACGTCAAGGATAGGAGAATCTGAATGCAATATAGTGAAAATGATGATCGATTTTTTCACTTTGAACAAATAATATTAATATCCAAATACAAAATTTCTGATATGAATAAAAAGAAGCTGTGACTCAATATTCCAAATGAAGTTTTAATTTTTAATTTGGTGCTGATAACACGAGATGACAATATTCTAAGCACGGAATTATATTGATGAGATGAACAACAGATTAATTGAATTACCGTGTGAACTAGCTAAAAATTCTAATTCCAGAAATTCACACTCTAAAGTCTGTTCTAGAAGGAATTGAATTATAATTATGATTAAAATCTTTGTCAGTGAGCATAGGAATTGGAGCATGAGCAAATAATTTATTGTAATATGAAAATTTAGCAGCTGATAAATTGGGACATATGATTCTCACCGGTCGTATTGCTTTTTGCAATGAGAATGATTATAAATAATTAATTGAAAAAAAGAATATCGAATCTGACAGGAAAAATGGCATAATGAAAGGGCATCAACACCCTACAGGTGGCGCTAGTATTCTGAAAAAATATGAAAGGCTCTAAAAATGGCGGTGCCCCCACCTCGTATTTTCAAACACTCCTTAAAATCGTTTATCACCTCCGGATCGCTCTCTACTCACGTCATACGGTTTCTACAAAATGAACAAATTTTCCAAGCCATCTCCCAGATTATTATTTTTAAAGGAAATATTGAAAAATAATGTAAATAAACCGCGACGACTCATCTCATTCAATCCACCTCCATTCCCACACCGAATACCCGTGGAATTCACTCTCCGCATGAACACAATAAACCGAACGATGTAAACACGTCACACACCCCAGTAATTTTTAATATTTTATCCCCCAAGTTTTTGCGTATCACTACAACTGTTTCGAAAATTCAATTTCCAATTGTTACCAATGTTCAATTGTTCTTTATCACTACCCAATCGCCGATATTCATCGTGGTGATGAGTTACCAGACAGAAGCGAACTCGGGGAAATGTTCGCTCCTGTCCATTCGACCATTCACCCGCACCCTTCTACGCCCACCTCAATACGCCCAGTATATTCGATTCAAACACCCCCCGGGAACAGTGCCACACACTATCAGCACCGTTGCACCGTCTATTCTCCCCCGTTATATTTTTTTTCCTCCAATTTTTCCCCTTTGAAATTTTTTTCTCATTTTGTCTTTCTCAAAAGTGAATCCCAGCGAGCGTAAAACCGAAGCGAAGAGAGGGATGGAAAAAAAATGAAAAACTTATAAGAGAAGATGGCGACCAGAGAGCGGAGAATGACGCATTGTAAAATAGAACGTTTGCACCAGATTCACGAATAAACCTCCAGACGATGAGAAAGAAAGGCCCCGAAGGACGTTTATCAACCGCATAAAACGGAGAAAGAGACCTCCGACTGAGGTGAGACGTGTGAAATCCTTGTCTATGCACCGGTAATGGCATGAATTTCCTCTCTCCTATCTTCAGTTTTCCGATAAGCAACCCCTCGTTCATTGGATTGTGCGTCTCGACAAAACCAACCCAGCGCACAAGATAACGAACTCATTTTTATTTGTCCAACGGATGAAAGCCCATTCCCCCGAGTGAATTCCATTGTTAAATAATACGAATAGAATAGTATTGGATACTTATCGATTCCCTGTTATTTCGTCAAATGCCTCCAAGTATGGGATTACGAGGGAAATCACTCGAGTGAACGAGTATAACACAAATAAAGTCTCTTGCTCCACCAATTTCTCCAATCTACCGGGTTGAGTGACCAAGCAATAAAAACACGAATTTCCGAGATACTTGAATCAACCTGTCCCACTTTTCCCTCATTCCCTCCTCACGGAGATGATGTGAAATTAAAAATTACTATACATATTTTAACGGACAAAACAGTAAAAAAAATACTGACAAAAAAATAATTTTAAAATGTGTTGAAAACGCGGCATTTTTTTCCCAACTAGGGGGCTGCGCCCCTTGCTCGCTTCGCTCGGCTACCCCGGGAGGCTTCGCCCCTCCGCTCTCTTCGCTCGGCAACCGTGAGGGCCTCACCCCCCGCTCGCTCCGCTCGCTCCCACCAATCTCGTTGGATGTGTTTAGTGGATTACATAGAAGACTAGGGGGCTACGCCCCCTCCTCGCTCCTCTCGTATGACCCCCATGATCCTTATTCTGACCCTTGTAACCCTTAATCTAACCGTCGTGAGCTTCATTCGGACCCTCATTATACCCCTCGTGACCCTTATTTTAACCCTCCATTTCTGACCCTTAACTGTGAAGTCTTAATTTTGAAATTAACCAAAATTTCATCACCAAAAGTCGATTTGGTTTTTTATCATATAGAAGGATATTGAAACTCCCATTTTGACCCTTGTGACGCTTAGTTTCTGACCCCCATGACCCTTATTTGGACCCTTAATCCGTCCTTTGTGATCCTTAATCTGACCCTTGTGGCCCTTAATCTGACCCTTGTTGCTCTTATATTCAACCTCGTGACCTTTATTCTGATCATTGCGACCCTTCTTCTGACCCTCATGACCCTTATTTTGATTCTGGTGCCCCTTATAACCCTTATTCTGACCCTCATGACCTTTAATTTCGGAGTCTTAATTTCCAATACTAATTTTTTACCACCAGAAGTCGATTTAGATTTTTATAATATAGAGAGATTACCCCCATATGACCCTCATATGACTCATATATGACCCTCGCGACCCTTATTTTGACCCTCATGAACCCTAAAAATTTTCGCGTTAATTACCAAAATTATTATATAGAGAGATTTTACTACTGAACGACAAGACATTATTCAAATCGTATGAATTTTTATTATGTTAAATTGTAATTCCATTGTTAAACAATACGATAGAAATCAGTCGAGTGAACGAGCATAGCACAAATAAAGTCTCTTGCTCTACCAATTTCTCCTGCATTCTGTCTTGCATTAAGAATTTTTAAAAAGTAAAAAATAGCAAAAGTAAAAAATAGTGTTAAATAATTTTTTTTAAAAAGTAAAAATGAAAAATAATTTTATATTCTGTCTGTGCGCTCTCGCCTCTCAGACACTTCCGCCAATTAAAATTAACTGGAGTGCAAAAAAATGATTATCTCCGTGCATTGTTCTCCCCAGAATTAAATTCAAGGTCACCGAGAAGTGCAGGGGCGGGGGGGAGGATAAAATTAATAGCTTATGAAATGGCCTTCCAACGTCTCAGGGGCTCGCGAACTCGCGTGCTAAGCACCCTCGATTTCAAAACCCCTTCCTGTTATATATCCATACTCTCGACGTTGTGCCGCTGATGACGTAGCAGATTCAGAGGTTTGGCCCACTTGGTGGATCCCCCGAGCCCCCCCATAGAGACCATCGGAGAGGCGCAATACCCCTGGTTACGTCCTCCAACCGCACTATTATAACCAGCCTCCTGTATCACGTCCTCTTTCGTGATCTAAACCCCGCTGCAGTCCTTATTAAAGCCAGTCAACCTTTCCTGGATCTCGGTATCATCCACTTCCACAACCAATTATCCTGGGTTACCAGCTCCCTCCAATCTATCCAGCCAATACTCCATTACCTTCAATTTTCCGTTTTTATCCCCTCTTCTTAATTAATTTTCGGGTGAAGGAGGTCAATGATTTTCTGGACATGAGTCTCTTGAGTCTTTCAATTTCAACAGACCGAATGCTGATTTGAGAGGGAAATGGGGGTAATTAACAATTACTGTTCTCAATGCGGCAATTGTGAGGCGTCGGGAGTGAAAAAAATGTAGTTCAGTGGGGGCAAACTTTGCGCCAGGAATTTTCAGCCGAGAGGGCATGGAAAAATATGAAATATGGCTCAAAAAATTTGCTCATTTTATAGATATCGAATGAGGAAAGTCACGGGTGATGTGGGGACGGTAAATAAGCTTGAGAAAGGTTTAAAAATGTGAGGTGGAGCGTCGCCATCTTTAAAGCCACTCACCTGGCGCCACCTGGCCAATACTCCATTACCTTCAATTTTCAGTTTTTGTTCCCCCGCTTAATTAATTTTCGGGTGAAGGAGGTCAATGATTTTCTGGACATGAGTCTCTTGAGTGTTTCAATTTCAACAGACCGAATGCTGATTTGAGAGGGAAATGGGGGTAATTAACAATTACTGGTCTCCATGCGGCAATTGTGAGGCCTCGGGAGCGAAAAAAATGTAGTTCAGTGGGGGTAAACTTTGCGCCAGGAATTTTCAGCCGAGAGGGCATGGAAAAATAGGAAATATGGCTCAAAATTTTTTCTCATTTTATAGATATCGAATGAGGAAAGTCACGGGTGATGTGGGGATAGTAAATAAGTTTGAGAAAGGTTTAAAAATGCGAGGTGGGGCGCCGCCATCTTTAAAGCCACTCATGACTTTCAGATGAAGCCCATAAGAATCTTCACCTGGTGCCACCTAGTCACATTTTTGTTATGTAGATAAGTCTGTGGTTTCATTAGAGCGGGTCATTTCTGGACCAAGTCTTTGGGAAATGTCTCATGAATGACTTTCAAGCAAAACAAGAAATTCTAAAAAAAAAATCGAGACAAATCTGAGGTTTTTAACAACATTCGGGAAAATGCGGGATTTTCTAGAGCATTCGCACATTTTTTGGGAAAAACTCTTCATGTGACAGCGCCATCTGTCAGAATTCCAGAAATTTCCAAGAAATTCTCAGTCAATTCTCATTTACAGAATTTCTTAAAAATTCAATTCGTGGCAATCCATACAATTTTATAATAGAGGGATTCTATAACAGAGATTTTATAATGGAGAAATTGCCCTACGGGGCTAGCGCACAGCGGTAGTGAGCATGCTAAGCTTTGAGAAGCTAAGCAGCACTGAGCATGATCACTAGATGGATGGGTGGCCGCGCGGGAACACCTCAGAAAAGAACCATTGTTTGGAAAAACTGTCAACAATACTAGGAAAAATAAATAAAACAAAAACGGGATGAAGAAATGAGAAACCGTAAAAACCAAAAGGTGAAATGGAGTAAAACAAAAAAAAAATCATTAAATTTAAGCGAATAGACACCAATTCTCACGACAAAAGATGTGAAGAAACTGCACCGAGTCGCCTCCGCAAAAAAACAACTAATTAACAATAACGTTACCTCGTCGGTACCAAACCCCGTCTGTTCTCATTACATCAATTATTATTTTGCCTTCGCTCGAAATAATTCTCTCCGCATTCTCAGCATTAAAAAAAAACTAGTCAACCTCTCCACCGTAGAATCGGAAATTTCCTGTCTGTCTCCCGCAGCGTCTATTATCAACGTTTCACCGAGCATCCCCGCGGGAAATTCATATTTTCATATTTACCTGAATTGGAACGAGAATTGTTTATTATTATCATCCCCCACCCACTCCTCCGCCCCGCCGTGAAGATGTTTATTTCATTTTGTCGTAATTTTTCAGACAGAGAAAAAAAAACAACACATGAGCTTTTGTATTGTGAAGCACTCTGGGCACAGAGGAGATACTGTTGAACGATAAGTCGCGTATATCACGAGTGTACACACTGTTGGATGATGCATTGTGTTTTGAAAAGCCGAGGGGGAACAAAAGATGACTAAAAAATAGGCGAAAGGAAAAAATAATGAAAAATAAAATTGAAGGCGCACGCGCCATCAACAATCGTCCAATTAGGTCGTCTCCCATCATCCCTTTTGTATCTTCGAATTAACCGAGAGGCATAAGGAGACTTGAGGGGGGAGGAAGGGGGATTGAGGCAGTGATTGCCTCAGAAGAAATAAAGAGTTGCAAACGAGAGACGTAGGAGGAGAGAGAGAGAGAGGGAATAGTGCAACGAAGAGGAGATGACAAGTTGTAGAAATGGCAGAGAGGACCGAGTACACTTTCTGAATCTCAATGAGGCCAGCGGAAGCTGCTGCAGCTGCGAATAGGAAAATCCATGCCCCCCATCCAGTCATCCCGGGGTATCAACGCGCTCGTTTGAAATTACTCGGTGAATCCATGATACTTGTTTTTTCAACCGTTTGGATTTAACTCCCGGTATCGCTGGAGTTTTGTTTACTGTGGACTATTGCAAATGAACAAACAGTTTTCAGGGGTAAGTGGAAACGAGAAATTAAAAGTATTTATGTTTTTCTGCCCTTTCGTTCGGGAGGTCGAGCGTGGAGTGGCTTTTAACTTGCAAATGGAATGTCAATAAATTGATATTTTTGCAGCGAAAGGAAATGAGAATTACGGGAATTTTTTGAGGAATTGTTTTTTTGGTTTTGGATGGTAGTATTGTATTCGGCAAATCCGAAATTTTCGATTTTTTAGGTCGGGGTGAGTGATTTTGGCAACAGGAGTTAGAATATCCTATTTTTAGATCATGTTCGATAGCTGAAAAAATGATTGTTTAAATGAATCCAATTGGGGTTTAAAATATTCTTTTCAATGCGGTCCAGAACGATTTCGATTATGAGATTGATGGCATTATCTGTTGCTGAAAAAAATTATTTTGGAGCCAATATAGAGGGAAAAAAAATTCTAACGTTGGGGCAATGTTGACTGCCAACGTTGGGGTAATGTTGGCTATGAATGTTGGGACAATTACGAATGGAGTTGGGGTAATGTTGGCTACGAATGTTGTGACGATTACGAATGCTGAGTGTCAACGTCGGGTCAGTGTTGGCGGCCAACGTCGGGTCAATGTTGGCGGCCAACGTTGGGGGAGTGTTGGCTATCGATGTTGGGGCTATGTTGGCGGCCAACGTTGGGACAATATTGGCTGCCAACGTTAAAGCTACGTTAATAATGCATAAAATTTCATAATTGAAACGTGAATAAAAAATTCATCCCATCCATTCATAAAAAAAAATATTCTCCATCGAGTGCAAATGCCTTCTTCGCAAGAACATCTCAGGATAAAAAAATTCATCCACACCTGTTGAAGCCATCCCCTAAATTGAGAACTTCCGAATATGAATGACAGTCGCAATTACCGAACGCCCAAATACCGATGGCGATTGGAATAATAGCAGCCACGAGTGAGTGCTTGCCACACAGAAAATCGGGTGGGAAGTGAAGAGTGAAAAGGTGAGGGGTGACGGAAGTCAGAACGAGAGCTAGAGAGAGAGAGAGTGAGAGAGAGTGATGGGCGGTGGGAGGGGGGGGGGAGCTTCTGCGGGAGCCCTGG
>NW_021680479.1:213224-217150 GCF_001412515.2 Diachasma alloeum
GGGGGGGGGGGGGGGGGAGATTCTGCGGGAGCCCTGGTCGCAACGGGGGCTGCCGTGTGTGCCCCAGGGCTGGTTTATTCTGCGTGGGCGCGGCTCTCACTGGTTACAACGAGAAATGATGCGCCCCGTTGTGTTATATAGCCACCCACCGTGATACATAGATTTTTTTTTTCGTCAGTGTATGTAATACCAGAGGAGATGGCGGATGGATGGAGTTGAGTGCTCCGCTTTACTTCGATTACGATATACGGAGAAAGGAGTAGACGGAAAACGATATAACTTGAAAGAATACCCAGTCGAGTGGATAAAAGCAATAGTCCGACGATGGCCCTTGTACGGCAACTCCATTTCATATTGACATTATATTTTTCTAATTTATTTTTCCATGTGGAAGAATTTTTTGAAGTTCAGGATTCTGACCCTTGTGACTGTCATTTCCTCATACTTCCATGTTGGAAAAATAAATTAGAAAAATGTTAAGTTCAGTTTACATTGAAATTATATTTTTTATCATTTGTGCGGATAGTGAAATTTTACGCACGTTCCGGAAAAAAGTGAAATTTTATTTGGCTCTTTAAGGGCCAGATTATGTGTCAGGTGTCAGGATGAGGGTCAGAATAAGGGTCATGAGGGTCAGATTGAAGGTCACGACGGTCAAAATAAGGGTCATGAGGGTCAGAATAACGGTCACGAGGGTCAGGCTAAGATTCATGAGGGTCAGAATAGGAGTCATGAGGGGCAGAATAAGGGTCACGACTGTCAAAATAAGGGTCATGGGGGTCATAAAGGGTCACGACGGTCAGAATAGGGGTAACAAGGGTCAGATTAAGGGTCACGAGGGTCAGAATAAGGGCCACGAGGGTCGGATTAAGGGTCCTCGTGAGGGTCAGAATATTCCTCTATATTATAAAAATCCAAATCGACCTCTGGCGATGAAAATGTGGTACTCGAAATTAAATGTCGAAATAAGGTTCACAAGGTTCAAAATAAGGGCCCAAATAAGGGCCATGGGGATCAAAATAAGGGTCATGGGGTTCATATGGGGGTTGGCGACTGCTGCGAGCAGGGGGCGTAGCCCCCTAGTAACTTCATAATATCGAGAAACATTGCTCATTTATCTTTTCTTTCTCGCAAATATTGAGGGATGAGTCCCCCAAGTATCATTATCTTGAATTTTGTTAAATCCTTCCATGTCAAAAAAATAAATTGAAAAAATATAAACGCCATTTCCTGTTAAAAACATATTCTTCTAATTAATTTTTCAACATGAAAGAATTTTAAAAAATTTAATATTCTGACCTTCGTAACCCTCATCTCTTCTTAATGTCTCAATTTCATGTTTTATTCGGTCTTTTATGGGTATAACTTCATAACGCAGACATTTCTAATTTATTTTTTCATCTCCGCAAATATTGAATTAGCAATCGCTCGTTTAATTACTTCCCTCATTCACCAGTCGAGAATATTGCCCTGTTAAAACACTCGAGGTACGTCGGTTACGAGAGTTTATACTAGAGCAATTTAATTATTTTGAAATACGTATAATACCGGCTGTTTCGTTTGAGACCGAGTGTAACTGTCGTTGATGCTCGTTGGTACAAAGGAAGTGGATGGAGTTACGAAAATTCGTTGAATATTGCCAGAAACAATTAACGATGAGTACCAATGCCAGACGAATAAACTCTCCCAGTTCACTTACTTTCATCATTATATCATTGTTTCGAATAAACTTTCAATTACACGTTCATTGGAAATTCCAAACGAGCCCCGAGATGATAATTGTCACGACGAAGATGGGCAATATTTTCCTGCGAATGACGTGACTAATAGAGGCGGCACCTTCAGCCCGAGAGATTAAGGTATATCCCGAGACAATAGCACCCAAAAGTTAGTCCCTGTGGATTTCCGGAAAAAATTCTAAATGACTTGATTTATTGCATTCTCATATTTTTCCATCCTCATATGCTGCTGATGAAGGCAACAATAACTGGTTGAATCGAATAAGAAATTATTTGTTGATTAATTGTTTGAATCAAATGAGAAACAATTTCATGGAATTTCCATTTTTTCTTCCGAATGGGTGGAATTGAATCTTTTTTTTTCCAAATGTAGATATTGTTGAGCTCTGTCACTCGTCAATTAAAATTCAATTCATCGGTTAGTTTTTTAAATTGCCGAATTTTTCGAAAATCGGTTGTCCCACGATAACTAAAAAAAATGTTCTGAATTGATTGAATGATGGCTTAAAAAATTTCTTTGGATGTCCTTCTGACCGAGTTTGAAGATGAAGGCGATAGCAATAATTGTGATTTTGATTTATTTGAAAATTTGCAGAAATTTTGTACTTTTTGAAAATCAGAATTCCGGGGATATCTTTGAATATCATGCTTCAAATGAATTCAATCATAGCTTAAAATGTTTGTTTTAATGCCATTAAGTCGAATTTAAAAGATGATTACGATAGCTATATTGGTTGATTTTATTTTTATAATAATTGTTGAAAATTTCGAGTTTTTCATGAATTTCCCTGAACCTGAGCTTTCTGATGTTTTCTTCAAATGTGATGTTTCAAGTTCATTCAAGTATGTGTAAATAAAATTTTTCTATTAACATTTTATCGAAGGGCTGAGGGGAGAGATAGAACTGTAAAAAAGACAATCGGTTGTGTAGAAGAAAGGGATAATAAGAATAATGATGATGATAACATTCAACCGAGTTGAAAATCTGACAAAATTAGTTGAAAAGAAATCTTATTCAATTTAATAAAATGAAATAAACAATGAATTATACATGATAGAAGGAAATGATGTGCAAAATAACCATTCGGAAGCATATTGTGAATTTATTAGCAAAAGTAACTACGCTATATGCAATACAAGAGCATTTTCCCACTTGTTTTCAATGCTGGTAAATAGGGAAGGATGGGGCAAAACGGCCCCCCTTCAATCGTCAATATTTTTCGATTCAATAATCCGATTGGGATGAGTTAGAGCTCGTTTTGAAGAATGAAAAATTATCTTCAAAATGAAGTTGAAACTGGGAATTTTCACAATGTCATTCACAAGTTATTGACAATTGAAGGGGGGCCGTTTTGCCCCACCCTCCCCTATTACAAATTTACCAGCAGGGGACAATCGAAAGAGTAGCCTGTTCTCTACGAAAATACCTTAATCTTCGCTGCTGAAAATATCTCAATTCTCATCTCGCAATTGCAATCCCCAAAATTCACCGCAACAAAATCGACCAGAAAGACCTTTTGTCGACGTTATTCGCGATAAAATCCACTATTACGTGTTCAAAATTCACTTCAATGTCATTTTTGCAATAAAAAAAGAACGAGGAAACCCGCTGAGATCATCCTTTTTTATGTTTATGCCTGTAAAAAGTATATTTGGCACGAGCCCACGTGCCCCGACGTCTCGCACGATTGAATAAGAGACGGATCGATGACTGGCTTTTTTTTCCACCGCAATTTCATTTGTATTTTTTTCCCATTTATCCCCATGGTTCCCCCCCCCTCCACCGCCCCTCTTTTTATTCATCTGAATGCATTCCAGCCACTAAATGTGCATTCATTGACGACGAATCGATGCCAACCACGATGAAACAATTGTTTTTTTGCTCCCCGCGGAGAATGGAGGAAAAAACTTGGTCGGAGAAAAAAATTCACTTTAAAATCGTTGTTAATGGAAAAAAATCTCGTGGTGCCGAGAGACAGAGGAAAAAAATTGACACATCGATGACCCTTTGATGCATGCGGCCTGCATGTGGTTTTCGAGACATCAAGCGACAGAAATCGATTATTGAAATTTGAAGGTTGCTACACGTGAATGAAGCAAGTAGATTTAATACGGGCAAACAGCCAGGGCTATACATCGCCCATCTGATATGGTCTATGTATCTCCTCCCCCTCCCCCCCCCCCCCC
>NW_021680479.1:217183-222350 GCF_001412515.2 Diachasma alloeum
CCCCCCGGGGCAACTTCTCGGAGCATGTCGCACGCACTGATGCAGATCAACATGCATGCAGATACCCACTGATATAATTTATGCACGAAAACAGGCATTGAGGATGGCACATTAACATTTGTTAATTCTATAGTAATAATGACACTTGAGGGGAGACTACTATGAGTTCTAAAAGTCGGGGGTTATTGACGTGAGACTTGATGACTTTTCATACGTTGAAGATCGATTGTATAGATCTGAAAACGAATAATTAGTGCAAAAAAAATTTTTCATTGTTCGTTTGCCCGAAAACGCTTAAAATACCTAGAACAGTCCAGGGCCTCCAATTTTTTAGCTACGAAGGATTTTTTTTATCAAAATTTTCGGAGAATCACAATTACGAGCTAGATGTTTTTTAATTCGCCTTTTACATGGCTAAATTTTCTTTTTTTGTATTTTTTTACACTAATAGTGAATTTTTTTATATGAAAAAAACCGAAATCAGCTGTGTAGGAGTCGAATTCCAAAAAACTGGCTCGTATTTGTTGTTCCACACATTTTTCCAAAAATTTTGAAAACAAAATCTTTTGTAGTTCCAAAATTGGAGGCCCTGGACTGTTTTCAGCATTTTAAGCGTTTTCGGGAAAACGAACAATAAAACAAATTTTTTTTTGCACTGATTATTCGTTTTCAGATCTATATAATCGATCTTCAACGTATGAAAAGTCTCACTCCAATAACCCACGACTTTTAAAAGTCATAGTAGCCTACCCTTAATGTTGTTACAGTGTGAATTGAAATGACAGGGGTTATTATCAAATTACGTTTTGATATTTCACCGGTACCAATCAAGTCACTCATGTCGTAATGGGCAATCCCCCTTTGTAAATCAATGCCGTTAGTGACATTCACTGGCGAACAGCGGGGGAGGAATTTCTCCCGTTGTTATTCACCACTCAATCCACGTTCATCACATCAACGAAATTTCTGCCAATCCATTTGCCATTCAACGGGTTACATCTCCCTTTGGCACTGATAAAACAGACTTGTTTATAATTGTTCGTTCCGTGATTTAATTGCGTTTGCGGGTATGGGATGTTTTTTTTGTTGGTACGTGCGGTAAATGTGTTACTGTGGGAGAATATGTTGTCGATGCTGAAGTATTTATTTGAGGGAAATTAAACAGGTTGATTGGAGGAATTTAATATCCCTGGAAGAATTTGAAGTGTTGACAGGAAAAGTATAAGATTTTGTGTGATAATCATTGGATCTGGGAGGACTTTGTAGGTTTATATCAGAGGAATATTGTTTTTTTCGAAAAAAATTGTCCCCTCGAAATTATTTAGTTTTTTGCGAATATCTCGGAATCTAAAAGGGATAGAAAAGTTTTTGTTATGACCTTTTTTGTAGCGCCAATTGAGGGTTATAAAAAAGGTTGTGAGAAAAATGTTGCTATCTCTCTTAGATTTCGAGGTATTTATCAAAAATGGCCAAAAGTAAAGAATTAATTCAACACGACAAAAGATCTCTTCAGGAAGACGTAATTTTTCGGCAAAATTAATTTTTTCGCTCAGTGGATTCGCTTCCGAATTGAAAATTTGTAATCATTGAAATTTAATTTTTCAATTTTGTCGTTTGAATGACTAAATAAAATGATCTAATAATTTTTTTTCAAAATTTTCTTATAAGGGATCTCTTGAATTTCATTAATGTTGTCATGAATATAGACTTTAATATAGACTTTAAGTCTATTGTCAGTTTAAATATAGGCTGTAAGCAGCTCTATTCATTGACGCCAATTAAAATTCAATTTTTCACACAGCTTCAAAAAAATTGATATTTTTCCAAAAATCGATTTTTCAACGATCACTCAAAAAATTGTCATCAAAATGGAATTAGTCATGGCTCAAAAAATTGATAACAATACCCTCTTGATTCCATCAGAATATGATGGGGGTCGCACAATTCGTTGTTGAGTTACAGCACATTGTTTACGCGATTTGAAAGAGAAAATCGGTTTTTTCATGATTACTGAAAGAATTATCAGTAATAGAAATTAAATCAGGGCTTGAAAAGTATATTTCAATGGCTTCTTAATCAAGTTGAAAAATGGTGAGAACAGCATCATTGCTTATCAAATTAGGGGAGGGTGGGGCAAAACGGCCCCCCTTCAATTGTCAATAACTTGTGAATGACATTGTGAAAATTCCCAGTTTCAACTTCATTTTGAAGATAATTTTTCATTCTTCAAAACGAGCTCTAACTCATCCCAATCGGATTATTGAATCGGAAAATATTGACGATTGAAGGGGGGCCGTTTTGCCCCATCCTCCCCTACACAATATCGTCATGAGCTTTTTATATAAAAATCTCTATCTCTATTAAACTCAGGTACCAGTCTATTATGTTGAATACTTATTCATATTGATTCATGCCCCCGACTAACTTCTGACAGAACCTGGGTTAAACTCTGGCTAAATCCTGAATAAACCCTGATAAAATCCCGGCTATACACTGATTAAACCTCGATTGAACCTCGGTTAACCCCGGACTGAAAACGAACTCGAGTCTTGAGAGGGTCTGAACGTAGAATTATTCAACAGAACGAAATAGCACCCAAAATTTTGATGACATTTCAATCAACGACAGTACTATGACCCAAAAAAATAGAAGAAGAAAATACAGAAATTCCAATTCCACTCGTTTTTGTCACAAAATAATGAAATCATCAATTGTGAAATTGAAATGAAAATCCCGGAAGACCCGAAATTAAATATAAATATTGTGTTTATCTCGTCACTCACCGTCGCAGTTTTCCCCCTCGCTTATATCCTCCAGTGCGAAAGAATACTCTCGATGCAATTGAATTGAAAAAAAAAATTAAACGATAAAAACTGGATCTTGCCAGTGTCACCTCGTCGACAAGAATTTAATCTCATTTGAACGGCTCCCAAGAAGTGAACCCTCAGTGTCGGGGGGGTCGAATCAGTGCAGCGATGAGTGTGGAAACTGTTCACTTTTTTTATTTCTCCTTTCACAGATCGATGAACGATCGCGCAGCCTTCCGGAAAGTGTGAGACGATACTCTCACCCCTTCTAACTTTTCACACCATTCCCGTCGCGAGCGTTCACCGTCACTTCCCATTTAATCACCTGAAATGTGCGTTACACTCGCCTGACGTGATTAAAGCGCGTCATTAACCCGAGTATTTCTATCATTACTCACCGACAAGAGAAAAAAAAACAATTCCAATGGCACGAATGTAGAATAACCGCCGGCAGAGGCACGAATGAGCGTAAACACGTTGTGTTTATCAATGAAAGCCCACTACTTTATTCCCTCATAAGCCGTCGACGTTGAGCCCGAGATTGATCCGTTTAGTGCGAGCGCCGACGATAAACTGTCCCGAGGATCTTTCTAAAGCACAGGGCAACGCGGATGCTTTGCTATATCAGTTGAAAAATAAACATAAAGAAAAAACAAGTAGTCTATCGTCGGTTTTTCCCCCATCCAGGTACGACTGTTTTTATTACCGAGGAGTGGTGGGAGAATATGAATGCTTTTGAATTTTTTTCGGGTGTTAATAATTCATTCAACTGACGATGAAATTATTTATTAAAATTTATTAATCTCTCCCATCGAGATATTACCCATTTCACAAAAATTAAATTTTTGTCGTGAACATCAGAAATATCCCTAGAAGAATTCGAACTGTTGGCAGGAAAAAATATAATCTATTGTACGACAATCATTTGATCTGAGTTCTCTCATAGGTTTATACCACAGAAAGAATACATTGACGAGAGAATATTTTTTTCCCAAAAAAATTGTCCCCTCGAAATTATTTAGTTTCGCCAACAACACAGTTTCCGGCACGAAAATTGTAGTTTCCTCTTGAAATTATCACTTGTTCCGTGGAAATTATAAGTGTTTATTGGACAAAGATATACACTACTCAATAACATTCACTTGATAAAACCGGAGCCTCATATAATTCTCTGTAGAACGAATGTATTCACCCGAAGACCTATAAATGTCTCCCGAGAACAATTACTACTACGAAAATTATCATGTTTTGGTGGAAACTTTCTTTTTTGTCCACAAGTAAATTGATTCAACACGACAAAAGATCTCCTCAGGGGAACATATAATTTTTCGGCAGAAGATAGAAGGAAATTTAATATCTTTCACAAAAATTAAATTTTTGTCGTGAACATCACAAATATCCCTAGAAGAATTCGAACTGTTGGCAGGAAAAAATATAATCTATTGTACGACAATCATTTGATCTGAGTTCTCTCATAGGTTTATACCACAGAAAGAATACATTGACGAGGAGAGAATATTTTTTTCCCAAAAAAATTGTCCCCTCGAAATTATTTAGTTTCACCAACGACACAGTTTCCGGCACGAAAATTGTAGTTTCCTCTTGAAATTATCATTTGTTCCGTGGAAATTATAAGTGTTTATTGGACACAGATATCCACTACTCAATAACATTCACTTGATAAAACCATCGACTTCATACCTAAAATCCAACAATATAAAATCTTAAAACACGTAATGAGTCTCTTAGTTCACCCCCCGAGGAAGTCTTGAATCAAATCGATCTCAGCGATTGATGAACTAAAAATCCAAGACAGCAACGACGTCAAAAATGTCCATTCCCCAAAAACAGAATGAAAATCAACGCGACACGTTTCATCCCCATCCCCCAGACCCAACATCAAATTAACTCAACGATTAGGATAATAGTCGCTCAGGAATATTGGATAAGAACGTCCTTGACCCCCTCCTCCCCCGCCCGCGTATCATTCGTCCACGTCAAACATTCATGTTTTGTAGATCTTTACCTCCCACTTTCCACTTATTTACCGCGTTAACGTTAATTACTCCTGCCTTTAGCCAACATATCCAAAACGAGGGCTAAAGCAACACGAGATATCGAACTCATGGCATATCCCACCCCCTGACTCTTTGCTTTTTGCAACCCTATCGGCGTATTGTTACGTGCCTGGTGCTCGATGTGCATCGCGTGACATGCATGGTACAGTGAAATTAACGAGCGAGCCAACACTGCCCGAAATATATTTTATTCGGGCTGTTGTTTTTTTAGGACTGAATGAAAAACAACCGGATGTTTGCGAATATAAGTCGGCGGGTGAGACGGATTGGGGGAATTATTTC
>NW_021680479.1:222363-243951 GCF_001412515.2 Diachasma alloeum
GGGGGGGTTTTTTGGGGGGTGGGGGGGGGGGGGGGGGTGAATGGGGGCTTCTGTCGGGCGAGAGGGAATTATTGCGAGGGGACAGTTTGGAGGTTTTTTTTCCGAAATATGACGGGGCGATTAACGGCTGTGGAAATATATGAGTGGAAAATTCATTCAGATTCTTTTAAAATTACTTAACAGCAAAAGTTTTTGCCAAGTAATTTTAGAAGAAGTTTAACATAGATTAACCACAGTTCCTTACTTATTGATTTAAATTAGAAAATAATTTTTAATTCTCAATTATAATTAAATAATTAATTCTAAATATCTGAATTTGATTTTTCAATTAATTAAATAATCATTATTCTTGCGAAGTTGATTACTGATTTATAAAATACTTGAAAAATTGACAAATTTGATTTATGATTAATTTAATAGTTGAAAGATTGAAAATGTTGATTGATAATTGATATGAAAAAAATTATGATGAAATTTGAAAAATTGTACAGTATAGCTACCTGATTTTATATTCACCAAAATAATTTGTATTCTGTATTATGATTGTACCTATCGGTGAATTGATTATGTTCGTGCAGAGGGGAAATTCAGTAAATGTGAATGCTGAGATCTTAATTAGTGAGTTGGATTCATATTCATATATTTTATTCTGGGTGTTGTTTTTTTAGGACTGAATGAAAAACAGCCGGATGTTTGCGAATGTAAGTCGTCGGGTGAGACGGATTGGGGGAATTATTTCGGGGCTTTTGGGGGGTGAATGGGGACTTCTGTCGGGCGAAAGGGGAATTATTGCGAGGGGACAGTTTGGAGGTTTTTTTCGGAAATATGACGGGGTGATTAACTGCTGCGGAAATATATCAGTGGAAAATTGATTCAGATCCTTTTAAAATTACTTAACAACAAAAATTAAGTAAATTACGTAATTAAGTAATAAATTACGTTGTAAATTAAGTCATTAAATTACTTATATTAATTATAAGTAATTTTAAAAGAACTTTAACATAGATTAACCACAGTTCCTTACTTATTGATTTAAATTAGAAAATAATTTTTAATTCTCAATTATAATTAAATAATTAATTCTAAATATCTGAATTTGATTTTTCAATTAATTAAATAATCATTATTCTCGCGAAGTTGATTACTGATTTATAAAATACTTGAAAAATTGAAAAATTTGATTTATGATTAATTTAATAGTTGAAAGATTGAAAATGTTGATTGATAATTGATATGAAAAAAATTATGATGAAATTTGAAAAATTGTACAGTATAGCTACCTGATTTTATATTCACCAAATAATTTTTATTCTGTATTATGTTGTGCCTATCGGTGAATTGATTATGTTCGTGCAGAGGGGAAATTCAGTAAATGNTTGTACCTATCGGTGAATTGATTATGTTCGTGCAGAGGGGAAATTCAGTAAATGTGAATGCTGAGATCTTAATTAGTGAGTTGGATTCATATTCATATATTTTATTCTGGGTGTTGTTTTTTTAGGACTGAATGAAAAACAGCCGGATGTTTGCGAATGTAAGTCGTCGGGTGAGACGGATTGGGGGAATTATTTCGGGGCTTTTGGGGGGTGAATGGGGACTTCTGTCGGGCGAAAGGGGAATATTTGCGAGGGGACAGTTTGGAGGTTTTTTTCGGAAATATGACGGGGTGATTAACTGCTGCGGAAATATATCAGTGGAAAATTGATTCAG
Organism: Diachasma alloeum; assembly: GCF_001412515.2. Taxonomy (NCBI): domain Eukaryota; kingdom Metazoa; phylum Arthropoda; class Insecta; order Hymenoptera; family Braconidae; genus Diachasma; species Diachasma alloeum. Next base: position 224,074 of record NW_021680479.1, read on the forward strand.
ATCCTTTTAAAATTACTTAACAACAAAAATTAAGTAAATTACGTAATTAAGTAATAAATTACGTTGTAAATTAAGTCATTAAATTACTTATATTAATTATAAGTAATTTTAAAAGAACTTTAACATAGATTAACCACAGTTCCTTACTTATTGATTTAAATTAGAAAATAATTTTTAATTCTCAATTATAATTAAATAATTAATTCTAAATATCTGAATTTGATTTTTCAATTAATTAAATAATCATTATTCTCGCGAAGTTGATTACTGATTTATAAAATACTTGAAAAATTGAAAAATTTGATTTATGATTAATTTAATAGTTGAAAGATTGAAAATGTTGATTGATAATTGATATGAAAAAAATTATGATGAAATTTGAAAAATTGTACAGTATAGCTACCTGATTTTATATTCACCAAATAATTTTTATTCTGTATTATGTTGTGCCTATCGGTGAATTGATTATGTTCGTGCAGAGGGGAAATTCAGTAAATGTGAATGCTGAGATCTTAATTAGTGAGTTGGATTCATATTCATATATTTTATTCTGGGTGTTGTTTTTTTAGGACTGAATGAAAAACAGCCGGATGTTTGCGAATGTAAGTCGTCGGGTGAGACGGATTGGGGGAATTATTTCGGGGCTTTTGGGGGGTGAATGGGGGCTTCTGTCGGGCGAAAGGGGAATTATTGCGAGGGGACAGTTATTGGTGCTGTTTGGAGATTTTATTCGGAAATATGACGGAGTAATTAACTGCTGCGAAAATATATGAGTGGAAAATTGATTCAGATTCTTTTAAAATTACTTAATAACAAAAATTGTTGCTAAGTAATTTTGAAAGAAATTTAACACAGATTAATCAAAGTTCCTTACTTTTTTATTTAATTTTGAAAGTAATTTTTAATTCTCAATTATAGTTAAACAATTAATTCTAAATTATCTGAATTTGATTTTTCAATCAATTAAATAATCATCATTCTCGCAAAGTTGATTGCTGATTTATAAAATATTTAAAAAATTGAAAAATTTGATTTATGATCAATTTAATATTTGAATTAATTGATGTAATAAAAATTATAATGAAACTTGAAAAATTGTACAGTATAGTTACCTGATTTTATACGTACTAAACTAATTTTCATTCTGTATTATGATTGTGTCTAGCTCTGAATTGATTATGTTCGTGCAGAGGGGAAATACAGGAAATGTGAATGCTGAGGTCTTAATTAGTGAGTTGAATTCGTATTGTTGGGGAAATTTCTACTCACTGATTATCAATCCATGATACAGGGGAATTAAGGAGTATAGTTGGAAGTTAGTAGCTGCGAATTGTTTATTTGTCATTCTAGGTAACAGTGGTCTTTCATTTTTTTATCACTCGTGCGAAAAGTGAAATTTGATGCATTTCGTCTTTGGCCATTTCGCCTTTAGCGAAAGCTACTGACCTCCCACGAGTAAAAATAAAAATTTACGCACTCGTGTCGACATATGCTACTATGACACTACACCGAGTGTACGGTATAGTCGACGCGTGCGGTTTTTTATTTTGTGAGCCTCTTCTCCTGGGTTGTAAATCCCAGATATACTGATCTCTAGCGGGGAGATGCGACGAGATTAAAAACACAATTCACATACACTAGATAAAGTTTGAATATATTAATTACACAAGTTTAAAATTGTTTGCACACTTAGGTAAGGATTATATGACACTAATAAAGCTTTTAAAAACAGTTTTGATTACACAAATCACTAAAAGACTCAACTAAATTACGGATATTTGGTGTGAAGATTTGATTTTGTCAGAGTACAGAGAATAGTGTGTTTGAAATACAAATTTTGAGAGTGAGGGTTCCAGAGGACAAATGATTTTACAGAAATTTTCTCTCAGTTTTAAAATTGGTGAATTTCTAGGGAGGGCATGAAAGAAAGAAAGAGATCTGTGAAGCAGCCTCAACATGAGTTTGGGACCCTCGGGGCAAGTCCCAAGAGAAGCAAAAAAAGGGTATGAAATGTCCCTTCGTGCGCTCAGGTTTTATGACTTGTACGTGATTTCTGGTATTTCTCAGAGTGGAGAGTTCCTAATTTTTTCTATATTGCATGCCTATACTTTTTTTAATGAAGAAACTTAATTGAAAAAACGAATAGGGTTTTTCGAATATGAATCATTATACATACTGTGAGGGTTTTTGTTAAAGGATAATAAACTATTTCCTTCAGTTGAAATAATAAAATACATTTAATTAAATAAGCTTGGGTAATAAAATAGGACTGGACTCCAACTTCCCCTCATAACACCTTAAATTAAAAAAGAACTTTCAACACGCCCAAATTACTTAATTTTGTTTTATTAAAAAATGTTACGAATACATGCCTATGGATTATACAAATCAGACTGTGAAAAAATTGATTATGTTCCTGTAAACGCGAACATAAGGCAGTAAATACAACCCCTAATTACATGATTAATTACTCCTACTGTTAGATAAATTTCTACTAACTGGTTATTCATCAGACACACGAAACCACGAATTAATACTCGAAAATAAGCAACTAAACATGATAATAATCAACGGGAGTCTGTCGTTCTGCATTCTGGATAAAAAAATTCACTCCTTCCCTCAGTCCTTCTTCTTCGGCTTCTTGGGATTACGTGAGCGAGATTTAGCTTTGCATAATGGACAGATCGGTGCATTCCTGTGGATCTGCTGATGGCAGGAGAGACAGGACTTCATGGGTGGCGGTTGTTGCCTGAAAATTTATTGACATTATTTCTTGTCTATCGTGTGGCTCTGCTCATGAGACATTATCATTTCTGTAACGAAGCGGTGAAACGACAAAAAATTCAAGTCGACTTGGCTCTTTGCTGAGTTTTTGACGGATATCTCCGAATCTAACGGAGATAGCCAAATTTTCGTAATAACCTTTTTTGTAGCTCTCAATTCGCTCTACAAAAAAGGTCATAACACAAATTTTCGTATCTGCCTTAGTTTTCAAGATATTCCGGGAAAACTGACAGATAGTCAAAATTGACTTGAACCGTTTTACCCCTTCGGTACTGGTTTGCTTCATAATATAATTGCTATTTATTTACACTGTAGTAAAAAACTGTTTTTAGGGGAAAAAACTCATGAAATTTTGAATTTTTTTAGGCAATTTTTGATTGAATTTTTCGTTCATTGAGTTTTCCGTGGAATTTTGCATTCCCAATGTAAAAATTTAAAAGAATTGAGTGAAGTATTTTCAAACAGTGTAAATGAATAATTGAACCCGGAAATCTATAAAACGGTTATTTCTCAATCGACGAATGAATAATGCCTCATCCAGCAGAAAATAATCCATTAATAAAAATGATATAAAATTGAGTTATACCAGTGGTACCTGAATGTTGGAGCAGGCGGACCTGTGGCGGGTGGTAAGGGTCTGGGCTCGGGTTTACTGGGGCCCTGCAGCGGCTGAGGGGCTAAAAATGGCGTTGAAGCACCAGGATGCCCCGGATGTCCATGCAACCCGAGTGGTTGCATTAAATCATCCCCCCGAACTTCCACCCTCCACTCGGCTTTCTGCATAGGTCTATCAAAGTAGCTGGGATTCATACAAAGGCTCCCATTAAACCCCAAACAAGTGGACAATTGCATTTTCTTAATGAATGGGTGCAGTTGTTGCTGGTAAATTAGCAATTTGCTTCCAAATGGGTTCTCTTTTATCAATTCTTATTTTGCTATTGTCTTCTTCTATTTTTTCATGTTAAAGTACTATCATCAATTGAAATGGCATCAAAATTTATGCGACCCCCATCATATTCTGATAGAATCAAGAGGATATTGTTATCAATTTTTTGAGCCATGACTAATTCCATTTTTATTACAATTTTTTGAGTGATCGTTGAAAAATCGATTTTTGGAAAAATATCAATTTTTTCGAATCTGTATGAAAAATGGAATTTTAATTGGTGTCAATGAATAGAGCATATTAAAGTCTGTATTCATGAAAAAAATCATGAAATTCGATTCATCCCTAGCAAGAAAAAATTGGAAATTTAAATCTGAGCGATTACAAGGCTTCCATTCGGAAGCAAAACCACAAAGTTGAGGACAAGGTTTAGGACTGGTGGTTGTCACGTAAAAACTTTTGTTGGATATGAATTTTGAGGTTGACAAACGTCATTACGTGAGCCACTTTAGTCAGGGGGGATAATAAAACTTTTTCAACAGTGAGAAATGCCGACTTACTCTGGTGATATTAAGTCAGTCTCAGTCTCATAAAGTTCTGGCAGTCTCTCAAGGCCCAAATATTCCCTACGCATTCTATCAATGTCATGTTTTAGTGGTTGATACTCATTATTGTGGAGTATTTTAGCGTGCTCCCTGGCACGAGTTCTGGCTTCTTCCGCTTGTTTTATGACGGACTCCATCTGAGGAAGATACGTTTTACGCTCAGTGACATAAAGATTTAACGACTCAAACGTTAAGGATATCCAAGTATCTTTTATTTGACGACATTATAGATTCAACGATTTTCAATCACCAAATTTGTCTATTCAATTGCGTGAGAATTTTTTTTTTTAAATCATCAATATTCGCGTCATTAAAGTCACATTTTGCAGAGAATTATTATTTTTTGAACATTCGTTGTTTATAAATAAATAATTGAAATTGTGTAAATTTTCGGAAAGCTAATTTTTTTAGGCATGAAATCGATTTGTGGTAAAATTCTCAATATGAATAAGTTTTTTACGATTTCTAATAAATTATTTTCATGTTGGCAAATTGATTTTTTACAAATTATTGACAAAAAAAGCTGAAAATTTTCAAAAATTGCAATTTTTTAATTATTTCATCAATCTTTCTCATTTTTCAATTTTGTTGTTTATCTCCATGTTTATAAATCTTCAGTAGGGATCAAGAGAAAATTTCGAGAAATGAAAAAAACAACGTTCGTTAATTTGCCATAGGTGCGACGTTTTGCTAAATATCTAGCTTCTTCAGGCTCTTGACATGATCAACGTTTTAGTCGAAATAATTTAATAATTTCGCTTTTTTTCAGATTTTTAAAATGCTTTCTAACGGGTCAATATCGACATTCAAATTCAGACCTGTAAATTTTAAATTATAAAATCATTGTAAAATGCCCAGAAACTTGAGGTCAAATGAAGCTCAAACGAAAGCTCTGGTGTTGCATTACAAATGTAGAAAAGCACTTTACAAGAAAAAAAAAGCCAAAGAAGAAAGCATTTACATTTACCTTTTGCACAGAATTATTATATTTTGTAAACATTCGTCATTTCTAAATAATTAATGAACATTGTTCAAATTTTCCGAAACCTAATTTTTTCAGACATGAACTCGATTTCTGCAAAAATTCTAAAAATGAATAAACCTATAACGATTTCTAACAAATGATTTTTACGAGGGTAAATTGATTCTTCATAAATTGATAGAAAATGCTCGCAAAAAATTGCACTTTTTAAATCATTTCATAAATCTTCCTCAAAAGATTAAAAAAATGTTTTTAGGGATGCAATATCGAGATTAAAATTCAGACCTGCAGAGTTTAAATAATAAAATCATCGTAAAATGCCCAGAAATTTGGGGCGAAATGGGGCTCAAATGAAGAACTGGAGAAAACTATCCAAAGTCCTTGGATATCCCCAAAATATTTGAAATCTCTCATCTCATAAACTCCCCTCAATGTCCTTTCTCCCCTAAAAACTCACGGTATTAATGTCAGCGTGAATTTGCCTCAATTCCTCGACATGTGCCATTTTCTCCTGCATAAGTAGCTCCATTTCTTGTTTGTAATCCATCAGACACTTGTCCTCGTGCTCAGTCTGCTCGACCTCCTGAATAATCCTCTGCTTCATCTTCTCCAATTGCAGTGTCTTTGACCTGGAGAAAGCGTAAATAATGAGTGACAATCGTGAAGAAATGGGGGCAGAAATCCCTCCAGATATAATCGATTTTATCTGAGAGCGATGGGAGAAGCTGAAGCCTGGAAAATCAATAGTGAATAAAATGCCAGAGCGAGTGATCCAAATTTATGGACTGTTAATCCTATGGAAATCCTCGGCCAGATGGGGAACTATTTCGAGTTTTTCCAGGCAGGAGTGACTGCTGAAGGGAGGGGCTGCTAAAGTAACATCCGATGAATATATTCAGGAGTGAAAATGTACCTTATATCCTTGAGTGCCTCCAGCTTTGCAAAAATCACCGTAGTATCCGCCGACATTTTTACCACTGTTTCCTCTCCGGAATTTATTCCCACAGGTGCATTAATATTCAATAATTGAATGGCCGATTGTTGCCAGTGATAACAGCACTGTTGTTACAGGGGCGAAAAATCCACGAATTGGTTGGAAGAATAACTTTCAATAACTCCCTGATGTTTTATCAATGCATGCGCGGAGATTCATCTCGTAAAACTGGAGTTTCGAGGGGAATGATGCACTCGATTTTCTCGTCTTGTCACTATCACGTCTCGTTAACACTGGGTATTGTTTTTATGAATTTTTACGAGCGGTAATGTCACTGCGGGGGGGATTGATGGGAAGAGTTTAATTTATGAGTGAGACTTTTGGGGGTTTTGGAGCAAACGCCTTTGTGCAGCATCAGTGCTGTGGACCCGACGCAACTATCGGCTACAAGCACCCCCTTTTCTCCCCAAAATGGATATGTATTCGTCAGGGAGCACGAGAAAACGGTAGAGCCGGTGCGATAGGATTGCATCTTCTCGGTTGATAAGGGAGATTGAAGAGATGGAGAGGGGTCGGTAAGGAAGGGTGAAGGGTTTTCAGGCGGGAAATTCCAAAATCTTGGGGAATGTTCTCCAATCTGACGGCCTGCGAAAATGGCGCATTTAACAACGCCATGTTTTCTTGGTTTTAATTTTTTTTTTTCAATTGTTTTTGAAAAATTTATGACCTTTTTTTCTGAGATTAGATATCCTCTTCTCAATTCATTGTTTATAATCATTCTCATGTCCGAATTTATCAACGGTTAAATTTTCATATTACAATAAATGATTCNTAAAAATTCATTTGGAATATTGAGTCACAGCTTCTTTTCATTCACATCAGAAATTTTTTATTTGGATATTAATATTATTTGTTCAAAGTGAAAAAATCGATCACCATTTTCACTATATTGCATTCAGATTCTCCTATTCTTAACGTCAAAAATGTGAGATAATCTCATAATTCTAGCTATTAATTCTAATCAACTTTGTTCGAAGAAAATCTCAGTAAACGCAATATTAAGAAAGTTGAATTATTCTATTTTCCTCTGATCTGAATGATTTGGACAATTATGATTCGTTGATTCATGTTTCACAGAATGGTATTCAATTCTCTTTTGTTTGTTCGGCGGGGTTCTTGTGAGAATTTGTGAGAATCCTTCCAAAAATTAGTGTGCTGTTCACCAACGCTGGGACATAACAGGGAGTCATGGGAGAATTCGCATGTGGCACACTAATTTTTACGGGAATCCCCCGAAAAAGTGGCCGGAGTCCCACCAAAAATTAGGCTGCCCCTTATGAATTTTTCGACGACCCCATGTTATGTCCCGGCGTTGGGGGACAGCACACTAATTTTTGGGAGATTTTTTTCTCAGTGCAAGACGATTGTATTCATGAAAATCGCCTTACGTTCTCTCTATATTCTAAAAATCCAAATCGACTTCTGATGATAAAAATTTGGTACTCGAAATTGAGACTCCACAATTAAGTGTCACAAGGGTCAAAATAATGGTCATGAGGGTCAGAATAAAGGTCATCAGGTTCATAAGGGTCACGAGGTTCCGAATTAGGGTCACAAGGGTCAAAATCATGGTCATGACAGACAAAATAAGGGTCACGAGGTTCAGAATCAGAGTCATGAGAGTCAAATTAAGGGTCACAAGTTTCAGAACAAGAAAGATAGCGGTCATATGTGCATCATATGGGGGTTTTCATCTCCAGTAAAACAAAAAATCATCAAATTCATTATCCGTAGCATATAGTTTATTATACTCATATACCGTGCACATGCACATAAGTTTTATGACAATAATCTAAGCACGAGGACGTCACAGCATATGCTCATGTATTAAATATGAATGACATAAATGATTCGATCTACAGCTCAACGATTGTTCGTGTGATAAATGGATAAAAGATGATCAATGATTAGCATTGTTGCGTCTTCCACGTCTCTTCCTGCCACCGCCCCCACGTGCCCCAGCAGCTGCCCACTGCTCGTAGAATCGTTCAGCCTCGAGCCACTCTTGATACTTGTACCACCACTCCTCCCACTTGACGTAGTCATCGAGAGTCAAATCTCGTAAGTACCCACGTGCTTTGTAGTAATCGTACCGCACTCTCACGTCGTCCCAACAGTCAAGACCTCTCGGCCCTTGTGCCAATAGAGATTCTGGGTAGTGGCCAGGTGGTGGTGAATCGTAGCCTAATCGTGCAATTCTCTCCTCTCCCTCGATCACCACTTTCATTGCGTTCTCACCGTCCTTCGTTATACGCATGTTCTCCATGTCTCGACGATCTACACTCCATTGTGCCATTTTTCCAAATCTAAAATTACATTGTTGTAATAATCTTCAAGTGGTCTAATGAATTGGAGGCGTAATTGAAATAAAATGGGCGGTTTCTCATCAATGAGAGAGGTTCCCACATGAAAAAAATGTTTTCACTGATAGAAAGGATTAGTTATTGTTAACAAATGGATCTGGTTGGAGGCTAGGTCTATTCGGTTTCGCCAAATGTTCATTCGTTAATAGTTAACAAATACATATTTGAGGAGCCTTGTTTGATTCAAGATGTAATTCCGGCAAAATCGCTATATCTCACTTATAAGTTTTGGATTATAATTTTTTCTATGAGAGTTGTAACAGCAGAACAGTTCGATCAGTCTGGCATTCGTACAGGAGAGAAAAATATATGAGTCATACATTCAGTCTATATGACTATGCATTCAGTTTCATTCCATTCTCATTCACTCGGGGGAAAAGTCATTTACTTCATTCTGTAACAATATATTGCGGCAAAATCGAGTGTTCAGTTTGGCAATTCTCTCTCGTCCCGAAATAGTCGGGAACATGTGTCTTATTTCGTCATTCGGTTGAAACTTGGAATTTTGTGTCGTTTCAACACCAGAATATCATCTGTGTTGATTGAATGGATGATCGACTTACCGCTCTGACAATGTCATCTTCGGTGGCCCCACGTTAGAAGCATTGGAAGAGCTGTCACTGTCTTCACTCCCTGAAGACTCTGCTTGTGCGTGAATAACAGCTGTTGGTGGCGGATGACTCGAGTGAGTCTTCTCAATCTTCACAGGCTTTCTCATCTAGACAAATTAACACAGCTATCTCTCTCAAGTATTTACACGAAACATTGTCATACTGAGAAATACTCGTTCGAATTTTCATTTTCGATTCGANCTCACCATTCTACCCGGCCAGGAATCGAACCTGGAACCTATCCGTTGTGAGGCAACGGCCTTAACCACTACGCCAGGCCACCGGGCTACATTGCCCATGTATTTTTTTTTTTTTTTTTTTTTTTTATAAACCCAAAGAATGGAGAGTGTTGGATTTCGGGGTTTTCCCCGAGATCAAAATTCACTCTCCCAAGTTCTTTTATGTTAAGGAAAGGTTTATTGCTTTATATTGCTATGGAGTCTTCCATGAAACCCCATAATCCAATAGCGAGAAACATTAAAATTAAAAATGGATCTGTTACCAAAGGGATCGGCTCCGGGACTCTCGGATCCTCGGGTACCCTGTGATGCTTCTCCTTCCGCCTGGCCTTGGCAGCCTCCTTCTCCCTCATCGCCTTGTACTCCTTCTGATGGCGTGACTGTGGCTGCGGCGCCGGGGGTGGTGTACGCGGACGCGGTATTGGCGGGGGTGAGCGTGGCCTTGAACGCGGTATAGCCGTCCTCGAACTGGAGCTAGCAACGACATGCTCCTTCACGTGTCCCCTCTGGCGCACATGAGGCGACAGTGATCTTGAGCGTGATCGTGATTGGGCTTGTACGCGACGACGATCCCTCGGCGAACAAACCGAACACGACCTGTCCGAACAGGTGGAACCCGTACTGGGACTCCGGGCCGCTCTACCCCTCGTGTGGGAGCGTTCGCGTGGCGATCGTGCACGAGGACTGTAGGGTGATCGTGGCCGAGGACTCCTCGGGCTACGGGGATGATTCCTACTGGTCTCCCCGCTGGTAGACCCTACATAGAGCTCCTTGTAGCCACTGTGGCGCCATCTGTTTGGATCGCGCTCCTCGGCCTCGAGGAGCTTCTTGTTCCAGTAGGAGGACTTTGATTCGCGCGCTTTACGCATTACGCTGTCAAGCTCTTTGCGCTTGGAGGAGGACGACTCGCCGTGGGGACGAGTCTGGGGGATGCTTGTGTCCATTCGCATCTTGCTGGAGCTTGTCCCCAATCGACGACGGCTGTCGTAGTCCCTTGACATTGCTGAGAATTATATTTAATTCGTCAGGTCAAGGGTCTATCTTTGATTTTCGAGGGCTGCAGGAGGGATGGGGTATTTAGGGTGGGAATAGGCTGCGGAGAATTTTTTTGTGGGAATTATTAGAGATGGGGAATAAATTCGCAGGAAAATTTAGGTATTGCTGTTAGCTGCTTGGATGTGGTCTATATTGGTAGAATCCTAATCGATTTTTGGTGATGAAAATTTGGTGTTCGAAATTGAGACTTGAACATTAATGGTCGGAAATGAAGGGTTAACATAGGGGTCATGAGGGTTATAGAGAGGATCAGAATGAGGGTCGCGAGGGTCAAATTAAGAATCAGAGTAAGGGTCGCGGGTGTCAAAATAAGGGTCATGGAGGTCATATGGGGCTCTCTCGATATTATCAAAATCCAAATCGATTTCTGGTGATGAAAATTTGGTCCTCGAAATTAAGACTCAAAAATTGATGGGCAGAAATGAAGGGTCAAAATCAGGGTCACGTGGGTTATAAGGATCACGAGGGACAAGTTAAGGGTCAGAATAAGGATTTTGGGAGTCAAAATAAGGGTCATGAAGGTCATATGAGACTCTATATTATCAAAATCCAAATCGACTTCTGGTGATGAAAATTTGGTACTCGAAATTAAGACTCAAAAATTAATGGGCAGAAATGAAGGGTCAAAATAAGGGTCACGAGGGTTATAACGAGGGTCAGAATGAGAGTCGCGAGGGACAAGTTAAGGGTCACAAGGGTCAGAATAAGGGTTTTGGGAGTCAAAATAAGGGTCATATGGGGCTCTATTATCAAAATCCAAATCGACTTCTGGTGATGAAAATTTGGTACTCGAAATTAAGACTCAGAAAATTAATGGCCAGAAATGAAGGGTCAAAATAAGGGTCATATGGGGCTCTATTATCAAAATCCAAATCGACTTCTGGTGATGAAAATTTGGTACTCGAAATTAAGACTCAGAAAATTAATGGCCAGAAATGAAGGGTCAAAATAAGGGTCACGAGGGTTATAACGAGGGTCGCGAGGGACAAGTTGAGGGTCATAAGGGTCAGAATAAGGATTTTGGGAGTCAAAATAAGGGTCATGAGGGTCATATGAGGCTCTATATTATCAAAATCCAAATCGACTTCTGGTGATGAAAGTTTGGTACTCGAAATTAAGACTCAAAAATTAATGGGCAGAAATGAAGAGTCAAAATAAGGGTCACGAGGGTTATAACGAGGGTCGCGAGGGACAAGTTGAGGGTCATAAGGGTCAGAATAAGGATTTTGGGAGTCAAAATAAGGGTCACGAGGGTTATAACGAGGGTCAGAATGAGAGTCACGAGGGACAAGTTAAGGGTCACAAGGGTCAGAATAAGGGTCATGGAGGTCATATGGGGCCCTATATTATTAAAATCCAAATCGACTTCTGGTGATGAAAATTTGGTACTCGAAATTAAGACTCAAAAATTAATGGGCAGAAATGAAGGGTCTAAATAAGGGTCACGAAGGTTATAACGAGGGTAAGAATAAGGGTCACAAGGGTCAGAATAAGGGTCATGGAGGTCATATGGGGCCCTATATTATTAAAATCCAAATCGACTTCTGGTGATGAAAATTTGGTACTCGAAATTAAGATTCAAAAATTAATGGGCAGAAATGAAAGGTCACAAGGGTTATAATGAGGATCAAAATAAGGGTCGCGAGGATCAAATTAAGGGTCATAAGAGTCAGAATAACGGCCATGGGTCAAAATAAGGGTCAGAATAAGGTCATGGAAGTCATATGGGGGTTATCGAGTGAAGCAGGCAGAGGGTGCAGCTCTCTAATTCAGGAATAATGATATATCTGAATCATATTCAATTCATCACATCAAGGATTTTTTTCATTTTTGTCAGAGTTTAGTGCGATGTGACAATCTTTCATGAATAGGTCCTTCTGAGGACGTTTTTTATAAACAAAAATAAGAGCCAGTGCGAAAATTCTCCCAAAAATTCACCCTAACTCAATACAAATGATCAACTTCGAGGCAGATTTTAGTTTTCAATAGAGCTCAGTTTTGGGGTCATCACAAAGGGAAAGAATTGTTCTTGAAAAAAAAATTATTAAATTATTAAATTTCATCAGCACTTCAACCCGTCACTAATATTTAAAAAAAGTAAAGTGTCCATTTTACCCCAACCTCCTCTACCTCTATAAATAATAATTATTATCAATCTCCTTTCGGCTCCAAAATCCTTTCATTCCGCTCAAGCTTCATATATATATATATATTTTTTTTTTGAGAAGGATTGCCAACGATCACTGGAGGTGACCCTCCAAAAAAAAAATCCGAAATTTGCAAGTTTTTCATTGCAATCCCCACACCCGCGAATTGTATAAAAATTTCGCAAAAAAAATTGTCATTTGTTTGATTGACCTCGGCAATTCTAAAAAAAAAACTCACCGAATTTCGAGATTCCTCAGACGTACGTCGACGATTACCTCCAGCCTCTTCAAATCCAAAAAAAACTCCTGCGAGTACAGTGTAAGACGTTAGTTCTCATATCACTGAATACGATTTATCGTTTGCAATAAACGTATTATTTTCATACATTCACAAATAACAACCAGTAAATGCACTTATATACTTCATGAATTATGTGCTCTGTCTGTCGCAATCGCGATACCGACGAGCCCCCGAGACTCCCGAATTTCCTCAAAATGAAAAACCAATTGATCCTCGATAATCGTGACAATTGGCAGGGGCAACGAACCCGACAGCATCCGGAAGCGATTTCGGCATCACCCGAGTGATGCAGCGATCGCGGTCAGCCCTCCCTGCCACAATCAATCGATAAACAATCGCGAATGGAGAGAAAAACAACAATGAGGTAAGTTTGGCTGTCAGAATTTGAATGAGTCGAACCGACGCGCCATTTTTTCCACCGAAAATGGACGCAAGGTCATCCGCTGGCGATGCTCATCATCCCGAGACGTCACAGTCGACCGAGAGACGTCGTAATCCCGAGGAAATTATCATTTTCTCAGTCTCGCGAGCCGAAATCCCGTGGGATTATTTTTTTCAGCGAATGAACTCAGGCTTTCAGACGCCATGAGACATCGAACGAGACAGACAGAGCAGCAATCAACATCCCCGGCAAATTTATCCGTCGTAAAACTTGGCATGCATGTAAATCTCGATAAAATCCTTCGATTTACGTGGCACATAACCCCGTACATCGCTCCCACGGAAATTCAATACCCCGATAGGTTCTAAGTACATCGCGCTGGGGGAGAGGAGAAAGTGAACGGCTTGTTCCACAGTTTATCTAATAACGGACACTCACGTTTCAACTGTTCTCGGTATTGTTTTTTATCGATTACTGAGACACTCCGAGGATTAGCGATTTTTAGATTAACGAGTTGGTCGATTTTTTGGACTTATTTTTTTACCAAAATCTCGCGTGACGTTGTGGACACCGCTAGGATCAGGGATGGTGGATCCACTTTGGGGCGAGGATTGTTTACGGATCGAAGGCGTCACAAGTGCTGGGAAATATCGCGGTTTCGGTCGGTAGAGTCGCTTGAGGGAAGTTCGAGCAGGGGCCGGTAGGGTGGGCGATTGTTTTGAAAACATCGATTATCGAAGAATCGGTATTGTTTGAAATATCGAGGTTGTGAATCGATTTTCCGGGAAAAATATCGATTATTTTAAAAATCGTTATGTTATTTTTCATTACATGGATAACAAAACAAATTTCTATAAAATATTTCTTTTAATGTCGTTTTTATTGAAAAAAAAAACATCGATTATCGGGGAATTGGTTTTTTTTTTAATATCGAGGTTGTGAATCGATTTTTCTGAGAAACGATAAATTTTGTCAGGTTGATCGAAAACATCGACGTTTAGAAAAAGAATCGAAAGTCGATTAATCGACCGTTGAGAACATCGAATGGAAAACATTGATGTGTGGGCATGCAAAATCGATGTTTTCGATTAATCGACAAAACATCGTCCATATAATCGTCCGAGGGCTGCGACATGGCGCGGGCGTCAGTCGAGTGCTAATTGCCGGGAGCTATTGTTGATAAATAACACGTGTGTTGTTGATAATTGATTTTAGTAAATTGGTGGGAATAGGAGTTGAAAGATGGTTGTGGCCATTGGTTTCGAAGGAAGTGCCAATAAACTCGGGATTGGGATCATCCGGGATGATGAGGTACTGTCGAATGTCAGGAGGACGTACGTCACACCCCCCGGTGAAGGTAATTCCATTCATTAATGATGAAAGATTAATTAATTCATCGTAAAACGAGGAAAAAAATGTTACTCGTTAAATAACATTTTTAATCGTCGATAATTTCAGATTGGCAGAGTGAAATTGAACGATTTTTTTTTCATTTTGAAGGTTTTTTTGTCGATTTTGAAATGAGTCCTGACTCATCCAAATCGCATCGTTAGGTCCGGAGATATTACGAATTCAGTTTTTGTTGATTTCGTCTTAAACCAGATGTTTATATTTTGGTTTCTGTTGAATTGTGAATTATCTCAATAACAAGTGATTGTAGGAGAAAATGCCCCAGAACATTTTCTATGGAAAATTCAATTCTCTACAAAAACGATCTTTTCATATTTTCTCGTAGATCCCTTCATTAACGAGATAAATCCAAATTCCCAGGGCCATAAAATTAAATTTTCATGTTTCCCCAATTTTTCTCTGAACTCTCGATTGAATAATCTTTCCTCAGGGTTTCTCCCAAGAGAAACAGCTGTTCACCACAGAACACACGTCCTCGAGGTACTGAAGCAAGCCCTGAGTGATGCAAAATTGACAATGAAAGAGGTAGACGTGATATGTTACACAAAAGGCCCTGGAATGGGTGGACCCCTCTCAGTGCTGGCTCTGGTCGCCAGAACAGTTGCCCAGATCTACAACAAACCGATAATAGGGGTAAATCACTGTGTTGGGCACATCGAGATGGGAAGGTTGATAACCAAGAGCGAGAATCCAACGATTCTCTACGTCTCTGGGGGTAACACACAGATAATTGCGTACGCGAAGCAGAGGTACAGGATTTTCGGGGAGACGATTGATATCGCTGTTGGAAATTGTCTGGACAGGTTTGCCAGGCTCCTCATGCTCTCCAACGACCCCAGCCCTGGCTACAACATTGAACAAATGGCTAAGACGTAAATCACAACTAAATCCCCATTCGACGTTTCAAAAAACAATAAAACAAAAATTTACAAATTATTCTAGGGGTAAAAAACTAGCTCCTCTTCCTTACACAGTCAAAGGAATGGACGTGTCATTCTCTGGGATATTATCGCACATTGAGGAGCGATTAGAGGACTGGTTGAGCTCTGGAAAATACACGAAAGAGGATCTATGCTTCTCCCTGCAAGAAACTCTCTTTGCAATGTTGATAGAAATCACAGGTGACAAAGACTACAAAACAAAAGTCGATATATCTCCGGAAGCAGTGGATTTAGGAAAAAATGTATCAGGTCATTTTTTGTAGAGAATTTTCTCAGCTACAAAAAAGGTTCCATAGCATTTTCTGCTAAACCCATTCCTTTTCCAGATATAATGAAAATACTGTGATAAAGAATTTTCAAACAATTTCTGTCATCATTTCGATTTAGAATCTAATGATTAATATTGCATTGTCATGATTTCAGAGAGAGCAATGGCTCACGTGGGCTCCAACGAAGTCCTGATAGTCGGTGGAGTTGGCTGCAACGAACGTCTCCAAAATATGATGGAAATAATGTGCAAGGAGCGCTCCGCGAAGCTCTACGCCACCGACGAGAGATTCTGCATAGACAACGGAGTGATGATAGCAGTGGCTGGCCTCCTCCAGTTTAACCACGGAAAACCCACCCCCTGGAACGAGACGACCTGCTCCCAGAGATATCGAACCGACGATGTATTAATCACTTGGCGACAATAAAAAAAAACCCTCAATTCCAATGTTTCATGCTGCCTATTCAGAAGTGCAGCCAATCCCAGCCCCAATGAAGTCCCCAGACCTGTCCAAGACAAATGGGAATTCATCCCCTCGATGATTCCCCCGAAAACAAATCATGAAGAAAGCTTTTGGTTAGACCTAATGGATGCAGGTCCCCTAATGCCTTGAGTCGGGAATCCCCGGACTTCTCAAAGAATCGTGACAAGATGATTCGATAAGTTATCGGAAATAAAAACTCCTAGGCCAAATAACATAGCCACATTCCTGGCAGAGACAGACTCAAAGTTTTAAAATTATTCACGATTTCACTAAAAGTAACAATATAACAATATAAAAATTGAAAATAGGTGCAACTAAATAAAAGTTGACAGAAAAACTGAAGTTCATATGTAAATAATACTCGAATGAAGTTATGTGAATAATCCAACGATGGATTAATATTTATCAATAAAAAAATGCCGTGAGTAGATGACTAATGCCTGAGGCTCTTCACGATAACGAGATTTTTATTAAAGGTTTATTAATTTAAAACGGTTCTCTTGGAGATTATGGCTGGGTCAATCTCGCAAACTCATGTAGGATCATAATCATTCGGACACAGGATATTTAATTTAATGAAATAATGAATGTATATTTGAGTTAAATTCGGATTTCAAAAAAAAGTACACCGTTGTGGGAGCTAAACTTCTTTACATCTTGACGCGTCATCCATCCGATCAGAACTGACTCACTCTTTACTCTCTCATTCGGGCAAACACTCTTTTCTATATCTATTTCAAAATTACTTTTCTCACTCTCACTCATGCTCAATTTGAATTGAGCCCAATACTTCGACCCTCTTAAATAAAATATTAGAATATTGAAATCGCGAATTTTCGACTCTGGTGTTTTCTGAGGATAAGACCAACTTTTGAAAATAAGCGTTCCGAAGGAACACTGGATGAACAAATGGTCAACTTTTTTTTTATTTTAGCATTTCAAACTTACAAGTTTATTATGCTGTTATGCCCCAAAATAACGTCATGACTCATTCATTATTTTATATTCATCACTCATTATTTTACTAATTCAGCGTTCATGTGCAACCCAGACAGCAAAACTCGACAATTTGCCGCAATTTATCGGCAAAATAGCCTTCTTTATGGCAAACTTTCGGATCACTGTTTACTGGGAACACTGCTGACCAGTGTCATAACATGACCCGCTTAATTATTATATAAATTGAACTCACGAGGATGCGGGAGTTCAGTCGTCAACGTAAATCAAGCATAATACTTATTTTGTATCATCTTTGTAAATTCCGCATATCTATCCCTTCAGGATAACTATGAGTTAGTTTGAATAAATAAATACCTCTAATTCTACCGAGTAATACACCGAATTCCAGTATCTACCCACTGTAGGGAGATTTATCTCCAATTAGCAGAACCCAGGGCTTCATCCCTAACAATGCTGAAAAAAGGAATAAATAGAAGTTTTTATATTGATTTATTCTACATAAATACCATAATAGTGTGTCAACTTAGATAGATAGCTCACTGCTTTTGCCAAAATTATCCATAATTTTCGCTAATGAAATATAAGTTTTACATAAGAGAGGTCTAATATGATGAGGTGGTAAATATCCTTTTGCACATAGACTAGGGTAGACTAGACTAGAGATCATTTTCGCTCGTGGTGTATCATAGAAGGGCCATAGTTGAGTGTTAGCAACGAAAATGTAAGGAAATAGATTGGATAATAAAACTGCAGAAAATGAAAAATGATGAGAAAATTGTCGGTTTTAGAGGAAATTTCTTGAAATGGTGTGATTTTCAGGGAAATATAGGTCATTGCCAAAATACATGATTAAGGTCCTCAACAGACTGACCACACTTGCATTCTGAAGAGCTACCAATATTCACAATTGTCAACAAATCACAAGTGATACGAGCCAAACGAGGAAAACTCAATTTATTAATCTCACGGAATTGAAAAATAAGATTGTCGAGGTGCACAAGAGAACGCGAGACAAGACGATTTTTTTTCTTGCGCATATCCAACAAGACAAAAGACGAATTTTCTCTTGCCAATTGGAACAAGACAAGACCAGAGAAAAACCCTAAAATGACAAGACAACACAAGAACTACTTGATTCTTGTCTTGTCGCTTCACTGGATGGAAGGCACTGGTGTTGGTAGACTATACGGACCCTTTCTCAATATAAATTTTATATTTGGGAATTTTTGGGATCCGATGCCAGCCACGTCCGCGCCGTGGGTCCTGGGTGACGCCAAGAGCTGGTAAGGCTCGTAATTCGATGCTTTACCATGCTCGTGAATTTAGAAAGTGACTATCTTTAAATTAATTTATTAAAATAAATTTGCCTTTTGAAGGAAGGTGGCGAAATGGGAGGTCCCGTACACCTACCCGGCCACTTATATAATTATATAAAGTGTTCCGAAGAGTCCTAAATTCACCTCTGGCAACCCACTCCCCATGTGACAATTTCTAGCAGGGTATCTGGCAGGGGTACGTATTGTATACCAAAACCAAGGCACTTGTCAAAATGATTGAATCACCAGTCAATCCTCCCAGTAGCCATTTTCCCCCATTCACCCTAAGCCCAACCACAGATATTGCTCATACAGGGTAGCCGAGTTTATCGTCCAGGGGTAAAAAGACAGGCAGGCGCATAGCTGGCTCGCGTCCAAGTAATGCTCCGTCACAATCGTATGAAGCCAGAGCCAGCAGAAGCAGTTGAGCGTCTCAGTCGTGACTAGTCTTCTCAAAGTAACACTGGCTATCATACAAAAGAAATACAGATAACTCGAGGCGCTCAAGTTACCTTGTCAAAAAAAAAGAACAATTTTCCCCCAATTTTTCTAAATTTACCGAGACCAAGTGATCGCCTCAATGGATTACCCGTGCTGTTCAGTGATAAATACCAACAATTCGTAAAAAGAGAGAAGCGTGCGACTGCGGGGGGCACACATGGCAATCGATAGGGGAGAGAATTCATAGAGCTTGCTCGCAGCGCCCATGAAACAAGTGGCAAAGCACGTTTCGCAAGCACCTGAAGGCGTTGGATTGTTGAGTTATCGTGACGAAATATGTTTATCATACCAGTGAGTGACCTGTTTCAAGTGACAAACTGGGGTCTTCCTTAAAAAGGTGAGGGCAACACCGACAATTGAGTGAATGAAAAAAAAAAAACAAAATAACACTCGCGAATGAAACAAATAATACTATTTTATTTTCCCCTCGAGTTATTTTTATCCAGATTTTTTTATTGGCGAGACGAAGCTATTGAATTTGAAAATACATGTATTTATTTACCGTCGAGGGTTTGCGCAGAGGCAATTTACCATTGAGTCTAATAGAATGTATTTAACTGATGGATCAATGCATTGGAAATGCAATTGTGTCACTATACGGGGGGACTATTTCTATGATTGAAGCTATGGCATTAGGGGGGGGGGGGG
>NW_021680479.1:243968-304000 GCF_001412515.2 Diachasma alloeum
GGGGGGGGGGGGGTGAATGAATTATCAATTCCCCGGGAAGACCAGGCGCTTTCATCTGAAATGTTTATTTCAATTTTACCGAGTGCTTTTGCAGTTATTTTGAATAATGTCAAATCGATTTTGCAATTGCGATGGCAATCGCCAGTTTTGTGGTGTTTCCCGCGTCCTTGACAGTTGACACTCCCATGGGAGGTCAAATAAAATTACCCCAGATGAGTTTAAACACGAGGAGCTAAGCGATTCCGATCGATAAAATTGTTCTCATGCACTTCAAGTGCCAATACTCTCTCTCCAGTGGTCTCTCACCGATAAATCGGCGGGTCTGAGTGATTTCCGAAGGGTGAATTTCGAGTTTTAATGATTATTGGCGATATGTAGGGCAGAAAAACCCCAAAGTATAGACATCTAGGCGTGTGGCGCGGCCTTGCGGGGGTCGAATCGTTGAACCCAGTTTATTTAGGCCAGTAGAACGCCACCCCTCAGCCGCACGCAAACGTTATTCCTATTTCCCTTGATCCCTCTCCCTCTCCCCTGCCCCTCCCGGTGGAATCACCGTTTCGCTTTGTCGAGGATCCATGGAAGACCCGCGAAATCCCGGATCGAAGGTCAACACTAGATCCGTTAGCAATTTTTCAGGATTGCGCCATTTATTTATCTTCAGAAAACTCCCACTTCCTCGGCCATTAACGGTCTTAACAGCAATTTTAATTAGAATTGGAGGAGGAAAGAATCGAGAGAGAAAAACAATTCTTACACGAGTTCTTCATCAGGGCATTCATTTATTCTGTACACTCTAAAAAAAAGTTACTACTCACCAGTACTGAATTCTACTTGGGAGAAGTTTTCTTGTGAAAATTTGGGAAACTACTTGTCCCAAGTACTTTTCATGTCCTTGGGTGAAGTACAATATTTGCTAAGCAAGTAGGAAAAGTACTAGGAGGAAGTACTTTTATTACTTCCTGTCAGCATTTTTCTTACTTCTCACAAGTACTTTTAATGCTTGGAGCAAGTAATTTTTCTACTTCTCGCGAGTACTTTTATGACTTGATTCCAGTACTTTTGGTTGGTTATTTTGTTGGGGAATTTCATATCATTAATTATCATTCTCATTATCGTTCTCATTATCATTATCATTATCATTCTCAGATGACAATGACCAAATTTCATCGAGGGGAGGTTACGATGAGTTTAAAAATCGCGAGATATTGCAGTAAGATTTATCACACATTGATGATTGATTATTTATATATGTTGAAAGACGAAGAATAAGTGGGAAAAAAAACGATTATTTATTGTTTATTTGCCCCCAAGACCTTGAAAATGAAGAAAAATAGCACAGTGTACTCAATTTTTGAGCTACAGGGGTTTCCTTTTGTAAATTTTTCAAAAGATGTCTAGAATAACGGTTACGAGCTACTTTTTTTCAAAATTCGACTTCTAAATAGGCAATTTCATTCTTTGTCGCATAATGAAATTGCAATTTTCACACAAGATAGCTCAAAAGATTAATACTTCAATTTTTTTGTTCAATATAAAATATAACAATTATTTTGAGAATCATTTTGCTGGCTATTTCGCATGAATATTACCTTTTTTGTTATTAAAAAAAAGGACTATTTGGAAATTAAATTTGGAAAACTTAATTGGTAATTGTTATTCTACACATCTTTTGAAAAATTTTGAAAAAAAAATCTCTGTAGCTCGAGAATTTATTACACTGGACTGTAGTCCAGTACATTTCAATTTTCAAGCATTTGAGGGGCAAACGAACAATAAACAATAATTTTATTTGCATTAATTCTTCGTTTTTCAACGATCTCCATTGTATGATGAATCTTACTGTAATATTCCGCGAAAATCCATTGGTACTGGATTTGAGTACTATTACTACTTGTCTCAAGTATTTTTTCTACTTTTGAGAAGTACAGCTCGGTACTCAGTACAAGTACTTTCAGTACTGATGATGAGTACAGTTGGTACTTGTCACCAGTGCTAATTGTACTTGGAGCATAAAACTTGTATTCAGTCGATTTTCGACTTGGATCAAGTAAAAAAATTAGCTTTTCTCCAGAAACGCCTCGGTACTGAATACAAGTAGTTTTCCTACTTATCAGAAGTAATCTTTTTTTAGAGTGTAGATACAAAACAAAAAATATTTTTTCATGAAGTACTATTAAACACTAATTCTATTTCCAAATCTATTGCAGTATAAATATTAATAAAATTGTAAAACATACCTATTTATCAACCCGTTAGCCATTTATTTATATTCCCCTTATTATTCCTATTTCCCTTGATCCCACTCCCTCTCCCCTGCCCCTCCCGGTGGAATCACCGTTTCGCTTTGTGGAGGATCCATGGAAGACCCGCGAAATCCCGGATCGAAGGTCAACACTAGATCCGTTAGCAATTTTTCAGGATTGCGCCATTTATTTATCTTCAAAAAAATCCCACTTCCTCGGCCATTAACGGTCTTAACAGCAATTTTAATTAGAATTGGAGAAGGAAAGATTCGAGAGAGAAAAACAATTCTTACACGAGTTCTTCATCAGGGCATTCATTTATTCTGTAGATACAAAACAAAAAATATATTTCTATGAAGTACTATTAAACACCAATTCAGTAGCGAAGTGGTAAAATGTTTTTTTTATTAAGCGTCCGAACCCCTTTCGGGCTCATTCAGCTACCAATAAATGTATTACAATTTATCATTACATAGTAGTATAGTATATTTCGTAACGAGTGCAAAAAAGTGTTTTTTGGCAAGTGGGAGGTTTATATCACGAGCCGAAGGCGAGCGATATAATCCCACGAGCTAAAAAACATTTTTTCACGAGTTACGAACTAGATTTTTCATCACAATGTGGCGGAAATTGGACTTTTAGGCACGCGGAGCGTGCCGAAAAGTTCACGTTTCGTCACAGCGTGATGAAAAAATATATAAATTGTAATAGTCTCTTAATGTTAGTTGATTAGTTAGAGTTTTTGTTAAAAACATTTCATACTTGAAGTGAAAAATTTTTGAAGAATTTGGAAATAGTTTTAATGTCTTTTCTTCTGAGGGACTTTAGGATATCTTGAATATTCAGTGGTCTGGGGTTGCTCTTGCTGATCGCTTTAAGGAGTGTTTTTCTTTCTTCGACGTGGTTGGGAATGGTAAAACGGTTTAAGTCGACTCCTCTCCCAGTTGAGTTTTTGAGGAATATTTCTGAATCTAAGGGAGATGGTGAAATTTTCGTAATTACATTTGTTGTAGCTCGCAATCGGCTCTGCAAAAAAGGTTAGAACAAAAATTTTGCTATCTCCCTTAGATTCCGAGATATTCGTGAAAAATTGGTCAATAGTCAAAATTGACTTATACCATTCTACCACTTCGCTACTGAATTCTAATTCCAAGTCTATTGCCGTATAAATATTAATAAAATTGTAACATATATCTATTTATCAACCCATTAGCCATTTATTTATATTTCCCTTATTATTCCTATTTCTCTTGATCCCTCTCCCCTGCCCCTCCCGGTGGAATCCCCATTTTTCTTCATGTAGTAATACAATGATCCATGGAAGACCCTCGAAATCCCGAATCGAAGGTCACCACACTAGACCATCCGTTAGCACTTCGTCAGGATTGCGCCACTTATTTATATTCCCTTCACCGAAATTTAATAGGTGAAGGTGAAGTAAAATAGATCTTCTTAAATTCTCAATATCTCCTGACCAAACAATACGATTTGGATGAGTCAGGTCTCATTTAAGTCGGCAAAAATACATCTGAGATGAGAAAACAAATCGGAAAATCACATTCCGCCAATCGTGAGATATTTACGATGGAAAACGCTCTATTTCGTCAACAACGGAATATTTCGTTTTATAAAAAAAAAACTATTCGTGGAGAGTATCGATAGGCGGGACACGCGTGTGAGCTATTGTCGCTGAGACCCGTGAGAACTCCCATGTAGTGGTCGTCGACGCGAATGATAAAATTATCCCTCGGGCCGGTCCACGGCCGCAATGGCCTTGAGTCAAGGCCCTTGAGTAGCTGCAGATAAGTTACAAATGCAATGACCCTTACGAAAGACGCGTTTCCGTAATTCACCCATCGCCATCCGCATTTACTCAAATCAATGATTCTCGGTATTTCGGCGATCACATGACTGAAAGAATTTACGATTTTCTACTAGCGCGAAATCTACGGACACTTGATTCGACGCCAAAATCACATGCTATAAAAAAAAGAAAGGATTTCGAATGCCGGGGGATCGACGACAAAAACTGTACGGTAAAGACATTAATTTGGACGATTTTCTATCTGTGTCATGTTATATTTCGTTATTAATAAGTGCCGGGGAAAAAGATCGTGGACACGTGTGACGAATATCGCGTATCCGGCGAAGGGGACACGCCATTTCTCCGATTGTTGGCATTTACCAAAGTGATGATAAAAAATATGATAGCGATGGAAATCGGTATATCTGAAGGCTAGGCTGAAATGTCACGCTGCCACCAAGATGTTCACAAACGTGAGGTGTAGACCCCAGAGAGCCTCAAGGCCGTGGAAAATATTCAGTAACTGCAATTTAAAAGTGACGGTGTCTCAGTGACTCAGGGATGCGTGATCAAACGTCATTAAATATTATTGAAGCCTCCGACTGAGGCGTAAACAAAGCATCGAAAAATAAGTCGTAGAGTGAAATTGGAAAATACAGTCGTAGTGGAATCGATCGCTCAAGGTGTTATTTCCTCTGAGTAAAATCGATTGACGTTAATTTTAGCTCGAAAACGGATTCCCCAAGCTGCACCGAAAAACCCTCACGACCTTCTGACTAGATATTTAATGACACGCACCAATTATCTTTCTACCATTAATTACATCCACCTGTGCTATTGTTCGTACATAAAAATAACAATGAGAAGAAACAATTGATTATTTTTATACATCGAACAGAACATTAATGGCTCTATGATATTGATGATTTTGATGCCATTCATTTATTTCTCATTACTATAAATATATTTTTTTGATATATAAATTTGTTACGAATTAAATATTCAATATACCGTATCCTATCAATATTTCTTTCAAGATATTCCTAAGTCAAGCATGGGAGAATAGATTTATGATAAAAAACGTTTCCGTTTTTTTACAAAAAAGAGTATCCCCTGCACAGTGATGAATAATTGAAAATAATTCTTCTATAATTCTTCTGTTATCCCTTAAAGTAAAGTTAAATGTACTCAGTATTGGTTCTCTTGGGAGAATGAAGCAATCCTTCAAACGGAATGCCTTAGTCTTAGCTGGCCAAATACAGAAGACTGTTATCCTTAGTTCCCTTCGTCTACTTAGCATGATTCTGGACTGCAGTAGAGCTCACCCTCTGGTTAGAGGGAGCACTATTGTAGAGCGATTAGGAAAAGTTTGTATAGCTTCGAGGTGAAGTCGGAACCCTCGAGGGTCGCTTAGTGATGTCATTAACGAGTAAATAATAGTAAGGTCGGAACCCTTGGGGACCGCTCAACGATCTCTTCCAAGAGTAAGGTTAAGGAGGCATTCTAGAGTAACACCTTGACTTCACCTGTTAGTCTGTAGCGCATTTCTCTATGTGTAAGTTATTGCTTTGAATGTGTTGTGTACATACACGACCTCATCACCTCAGTTTCGCCCTCAAACCCAAATAGGTGACGCTGATTGCCGTATATGTACACGGCTACACATGCTCATTCTTGGTTGCGCGAGATGAGATCCGATCAATTAGCCCCTCATGTATAGATATTCCAAATTTTTATTTTTTTCCTCATTGAAGTAGTTTTGAAGAAAATTGCGAGCTAATAAAAAACATTTGCTAGTTAGTACTTTTTTTTAAATAAATTTTTGAAAAATCACCTCTGAAAAAAAAGGCATTATCAAGGAAATTCTGTCAGGTCCAATCCGAAATTCTGATCAGGCATGTTACGCCTCCGCCTTATGTTCTTCCACTAGGGTTTCTCTGCTTACCATCATTAGGCATTAATTAAATTTAATTTTTTTTGAGAGAAAAAATTAGTAACTTCCTAGCTGGGAATCGAACCCGGGACCTCTCAATGTCGCGTCGGGTGCTCTTACCATCTGAGCTACCAGGACACTTACCAATTTCACTCTCAAATTGACTCATACCTGAGTGGAAATTCTGTTCAGGTCTCGATCAGAAACTGATCAGGTCCAATCCGAAATTCTGATCACGCATGTTACGCCTCCGCCTTATGTTCCACTAGGGAAGTTCGTTGCCTCACACGCGAAAGGTTCCGAGGTCAAAACCCGTCCGGGTAGAATGGTGAGATCTAACCATTTTTAAAGTCTTGATCATCATCGCAGCATACGCTAACCGGGTCAAAGCGATGTAAAATAACGATAATAAAAAACTTCTCGAACTACCTCGAAATGTCTAGAATTTTCTAGAATTCCGACAGATGGCGCTGCACATAAGGATCGTTGCCCAAAAAGCCCCGCCAAATTGAAACCCTAGACGTATCCACGTCAAAAATAATATGTCGAATTGTTTACAGATTATGAGGTGGCTCCGAGCCACATCAATGACGGTGGCAGAGAGGTGCTGCGCCGACGGATGAGCAGAAAACTCCAGCTGTCGTTAAATGTAACGGCAAAAATAAAGAAAAAAAAAATTATTGACAGAGATAATTCCGAAGTCATCGTGAACCGATCCCCCAGCCCCCTCCTCCAAGAAGCCACAACTACCCAAAGTGTGTCAAAGGAAGCTGATGCTGAACGACAAAAGATACGAGGAAGAAGCGGGAGTGGAAGGGGATCGCAATGGCAATGGATTCGTATCAGGAATGTGTTCAGGTGCCTACCTCGTACAGCCAAATGATCCCTATGACATTGATAACAATACAACGATGCAACAAACCCCTAAACTTTCATCAGGTGTACAATCGGGCAATGTCGGTTGGAATAAGGAAGTACGTTATGCACAATTCACGGGTGTCAATCCAGCATTGCCACCGCCATTACCACCGCCACCGGCACCGCCACTTCCTCTTCCTCTTCAGATGCAGCAACGGACTTACTCCCGATCCATGACCTCACTACCCCCCGAGCCTTTCATGATCATGCGATCAAAGGCACTCAATAGACGTGTATCAATAAATGTTGGTGGTGTTAAGCACGAAGTATTATGGCGTACACTTGAGAGATTACCACACACGCGATTAGGACGTTTACGTGATTGCAATACACACGAGGCTATAACCGAATTGTGCGATGATTATTCACTTATTGATAATGAATATTTTTTCGATCGTCATCCCAAATCATTCAGCTCAATATTAAATTTCTATCGTACTGGTAAATTACATTTGGTCGATGAAATGTGTGTATTGGCATTTAGCGATGATTTGGAATACTGGGGTGTAGATGAATTGTACTTAGAGAGTTGTTGTCAGCACAAGTATCATCAGAGAAAGGAACATGTCCATGAGGAGATGCGGAAGGAGGCTGAGTCATTGCGGCAAAGAGAGGAGGAGGAATTCGGAGACGGAAAGTGTGCGCAATATCAAAAGTGGCTGTGGGACTTGCTTGAAAAACCAACAACGTCCATCGCTGCCAGGGTAAGTCGACACCTCAGTCTCGTATTGCCATGTGGTTTTAAGAAGATGGTACACAGCACGCCGGTTTTTAGTCACGCTGAGAGGAAAATTCGTTCTGCCGAAAAATTATGTTTCCCGGTACTATGGAGTTCTCTCTTTGTCCAATGAACACAATTTCCGTGGAACAAATGATAATTTCAAGAGGAAACTACAATTTTCTCGCCGAAAACTGTGTTGTTGGCAAAACTAAATAATTTCGAGGGGACAATTTTTTTGGGAAAACAATATTCTCTCCTCGTCAATGTATTCTTTCTGTGGTATAAACCTATGGAGTTCTCTCAGATCAAATGATTGTCGTACAATAGAGTATATTTTTTCATGCCAGCAGTTCGAATTCTTCTAGGGATATTTCTGATAATCACGACAAAAATTTAATTTTTGTGAAAGATATTAAATTTCCTTCTATCTTCTGCCGGAAAATTATATGTTCCCCTGAAGAGATCTTTTGTCGTGTTCAATCAATTTACTTGTGGACAAAAAAGAAAGTTTCCACCAAAACAGGATAATTTTCGTAGTAGTAATTGTTCTCGGGAGACATTTATAGGTCTTCGGGTGAATACATTCGTTCTACAGAGAATTATATGAGGCTCCGGTTTTATCGAGTGAATGTTATTGAGTAGTGTATATCTTTGACCAATAAACACTTATAATTTCCATGGAACAAATGATAATTTCAAGAGGAAACTACAATTTTCTCGCCGAAAACTGTGTTGTTGGCTAAACTAAATAATTTCGAGGGGACAATTTTTTTGGGAAAAAAATATTCTCTCCTCGTCAATGTATTCTTTCTGTGGTATAAACCTATGGAGTTCTCTCAGATCAAATGATTGTCGTACAATAGAGTATATTTTTTCATGCCAGCAGTTCGAATTCTTCTAGGGATATTTCTGATAATCACGACAAAAATTTAATTTTTGTGAAAGATATTAAATTTCCTTCTATCTTCTGCCGGAAAATTATATGTTCCCCTGAAGAGATCTTTTGTCGTGTTCAATCAATTTACTTGTGGACAAAAAAGAAAGTTTCCACCAAAACAGGATAATTTTCGTAGTAGTAATTGTTCTCGGGAGACATTTATAGGTCTTCGGGTGAATACATTCGTTCTACAGAGAATTATATGAGGCTCCGGTTTTATCGAGTGAATGTTATTGAGTAGTGTATATCTTTGGCCAATAAACGCTTATAATTTCCATGGAACAAATGATAATTTCAAGAGGAAACTACAATTTTCTCGCCGAAAACTGTGTTGTTGGCAAAACTAAATAATTTCGAGGGGACAATTTTTTTGGGAAAACAATATTCTCTCCTCGTCAATGTATTCTTTCTATGGTATAAACCTATGGAGTTCTCCCAGATCAAATGGGGAATTTAATTTTTGTGAAAGCTATTAAATTTAATTTCCCTCAAATAAATTTGGCAGAGCAAATTCTTTCTCTTAGTCCACTCGAAAGTCAAAAATTTCGCACCATCTCCTTGAAATAATAAAATACTCGGTACGTATTTGTCAGCTTCTAGTGATAGTATATACCATCTCTGAATGTAAACAACAATCTACCTCATTTCATTGAATATATAACACACCACGCACTCGTTACATAAAATTATAAACACGAGCATTAAACTTTTTAAATAACTCGATAAATAGTTGATAGTGGGTAACGCTGGAAAACCAGACATCCCAAATTTTTATAGTTTACTTACACAAAGGTTGTTAAATTCTATATTTACACGAGAAAAGACGTTACAAAATGCAAAATACGTTCACCAATTCCCACCTCAATACGAGAGGAAGCACCAGAGAATGAGAGCCGCCTTCAATCGTCAATATCTCGCGACCGGCAGAGTCGATTCTCCCGAATTTCGGCTCATTTTCAAGAAATCTTTCCGAGCTTTGAAACAAACTCCGACTCGTCGAAATCGCATCGTTGGGTGCGAAGCTATTGACGATTGAAGAGTCAATTGTTAGTCTTTTAAAATTTCCGCTTGAATATGTATTTTTTCCGCAGCTTTCACGATATTATTTCTTTTCATTTAAATCTATATTGCGCGCCAAATATGCTACACACACTGCACACTGCATAATGTATCGATTATTTTTTCTGTCATTCATGTGTCAATGGTGCTTTGGTAAAATATCAGGGGAATACTTAAACTCGTGGAAGCAACACAGATCAATATTGTCTTAACCGTAGTCCCATGTAATGTTGTCATTTGATTTCTAGGTGCCGAGTACCAGAATTATTAATTGTTTATTCAACAGCTTTATCGTAAATGAACAAGAGAATATTCATTGTTTTGATAAATAAATTGTCGTCGTTGTTTCAATGTAATTGGTGATAATGGGAGGGTTCATATGCAATTACCAGGTATCACGTGCGTCCTTTCTCTCGACACCGCTCCCTACCCCCGAGTCCAAGTAATCGCGTGGGGGTAATCCAATTATGATTATCTTTGTTCTGCTTTTTCGAGTGCTGATGAGGTGCTCTTAATCGCGTGGATTTTTTTTTTCGTTTGAATTACCACACGATTGCTTGAAATTCCCTGGAACGGGGTCTTGAGGGGACATTATCGGTGTGGGTCTGTCTAGGCTCGTTAATCTGCTCTTCATGTACCGTCGACACTCGTCAGATTGAAGACTAGATATTGCCATGGCTGTGCTATTAACTTCCTTCGACTCCTGAAACTAAATTCAGTAGCGAAGCCATAAAACCTTTCAAGTCGGTTTGGCACTAGCTGAGTTTTCGAGGGATATCTCCGAATCTAAGGGAGATAGCAAAATTTTTGTCATGACCTTTTTTGTAGAGCGAATTGAGAGCTACAAAAAAGGTTGGGATGAAAATTTTGCTGTCTCCCTTAGATTTCGAGATATTCAACGAAACGTGGCCAACAGTCAAAATCGATTCAAACGGGTTTATCTCTTCACTACTTAATTAACAAAATACTAACTTAAATTCATGGAGTTTATTCGATTAAAATCGTAATATCGTTGAGTGTCAATTTTCGTATGGAATTAACGAAATTAAATTAGTCGAATTAAAGAGCCTGAGAAATAATCGTGCGAATGGTGTTCTGATGTTCATATAAACGATATATTTATACGCTCGGGGATGTTAAACCCTCACTCACGAGGGTTTACAGCCTCTGGCGTAAAAAATATCGTCAAATGAACATTCAGAATTTTTATGAATGAGAATGCCTGATGAGTATGGGAGCGTCTGATCGGAGACATTAAGGTATTTATGGCGTGGTAAAAAAAAGTGAAGAAATTGATAATTTTTTTTAATACATTCTTTGATTTTTTTTCAAAATCCCAGATAGGCTGGGAGAATGGGCGAAACAGAAATTTCTCTAAAAAGTGCAATGTAACATGGGCTCTTATGGAAATTCGGAAAAAAAAATTTTAATAGAATTTAAAAAATTACCATTTTCCTGATTTTTTTTTTAATTTTCATGGAGGAATATAAAAAAAATTCAAGTGGCCTAGGAGAATTAATTAGAAGCTCTGTAGTGAATTCAGTGAATTCTCTCATATGCACTCGATAACACATTTTTTTTCGGAATTTTTGAGACCTGCAAACATGTTTTTTTATCAACTTTCTAATTTGTTTATTAACGAACGTATTGTAAATTGGACTTTCTCAAATAAAATTATTACATAAATCTATCACACTTTGGCCATGAAGAAGTGCTTCATAATTTTTCTGATACAACCAATATTTATCGAGTTATGATGTTATAAACAATTCCTTACGCAGAGATAGAAAAAATTGATAGGAAAAAGTCGACATATTATGAATTTCTGTTCGAATTTTTCTCTCGAGATTTTTCTATTAGAATGATTGGGCACAAATTTCCCAAGTTTTTTCCGCTGGAGTTTGTTTTATTTTGCATTGCACAATCCGAGTGGAAACAACTTATAAAATTGATGCCCAAGCATTCGTATAAAAAAAATCTCAAGGGAAAAATTCAAACAGAAATTCGAAATGTATTGATTTTTTCTTATCGAATATCCAGTAAAATCAGCGAAAAAAATTAATAGAATTTTTCAATAGAATTCGAATAGAATTTTCTAGCGAATTCGCTAGGTTTCCTATTGAATTTTTTCATACGTGAACACACGAAGAATTTTTTTTTTAATTCTAGTGCCAGCACGGGAAAAGAGGCGCAAAGTGACGGCCAGGAAAAAGTTCCAGTGCCGGCACTAGAAATTTTATTGGGGAAAACGTGAATTTTTCACAGCCAGCGGATTGTAATTTTTTCCAGTACTCGTATTAGAATTTTTCTAGAAAATCTCTCTCCGTGCAGCTGAGTGCATCAGTGCTGCCAACTAGTACCGCGAACGGCCCGACGCTATCACTTTTCCACCCAATTAATTATTTTCCAATTATCCAAAAGACAAGCTAGAAAACTAAAAAAGCTCTGAAATATGTAGGAAATTTATTAAAAAGCCCGAAAAACGTTCGAAATAGATTCAAAATTTGTACTTGAAATGTCGTTTTTTTTGTTCAGCGATTGGTCCCCCCGATCTCGCCTCCCCCACGCCCGCCCCGCCATAAATACCTTAAACAGTTCAGAGGGCTTCGGCAAGAGTCGTTTCGTACCTCCAATATTATTCATTGACGATGAAGAAGACTTCACGATTTTCCGCTTACAATTTATTTCCATAAACTTACTTCCTCTCATTTTCGTCTGAATATCCGCTTACCGAATCTGTACATAAATATGCTTGATCCCTCGTACCAAAAACCAAAAATTATGAATATGAATAACTCTGGATGGGCTGTGTATTGCTTATAACGCTTCTATGTCTGCTAAGGTCACGCATAATTTCTGTTATGCAGCAAAGAAATAAAAATTCCCCCGAAAAAAAATTCAAGATGACAATATTAGCCGCTAAAAATTTCGAGCTTGAGGCGTTATGGTAATATACAGAAACGTAACGCTCTCCGAAGTGCACTAACGCAATGACAAAATGGCAGATTAGTCTCTAAGAAAGGAGGAGGTGATCGTAGAAAAAATACTACGTTCTAGAGGGATGATAAATCCCGATGCGAAGGCTGAAAGAAATTTGGTCCTCCAAAGTATGCCAGGCGACAAAAAAAGCCCCCCGAGGCAATAAGCAAAGAGATGGTGTATCGATGTTTACCGCGAAAAATAACGGAAATGAAAAATAAAATGAAAGAGACGAAGGTAATGAAATTGGTGTTGATGTAAAATTACAGGTGATAGCTGTGATATCGATACTGTTTATTGTGCTATCAACGATTGCACTAACACTCAACACCATTCCTAGTATGCAAGTGAACGATGAGAGAGGAAATTTCCAAGATAATCCACAACTAGCCATGGTGGAGGCAATATGCATAACATGGTTTACCCTCGAGTATGTACTTAGATTCAGTGCATCGCCGGACAAATGGAAATTCTTCAAAGGGAGTTTAAATGTCATTGATTTATTAGCAATATTACCGTACTATGTATCACTGTTTCTCGTTGAAACAAACAAAAATGCAACTGATCAATTTCAAGATGTACGACGCGTTGTACAGATATTTCGTATAATGCGTATACTGAGAATATTGAAATTAGCCCGTCACTCGACTGGGCTGCAGAGCCTTGGATTTACACTGAGAAATTCATACAAAGAGCTCGGGCTGTTGATGCTCTTTCTGGCAATGGGAGTACTTATATTCTCGAGCCTTGCATACTTTGCGGAAAAAGAGGAGCCCGGGACCAAATTTATAAGCATTCCGGAGACGTTTTGGTGGGCTGGAATCACCATGACGACAGTAGGTTACGGAGACATTTATCCTACGACACCTCTTGGAAAAGTGATTGGAAGTGTTTGTTGTATTTGTGGTGTCCTGGTAATTGCGTTGCCTATTCCCATTATCGTCAATAATTTTGCCGAGTTCTACAAGAATCAGATGAGACGGGAGAAGGCACTCAAGAGGCGCGAGGCACTTGAGAGGGCTAAGAGGGAGGGGAGCATTGTTTCATTTCATCATATCAATCTGAGGGATGCATTTGCCAAGAGTATGGATCTCATCGATGTCATCGTTGACACTGGTAAGGATGTAGGAACTGAAACAATCGGAGACTAATCGAAGTGTTTGATGTTGTTTCATTTGCTGTTTTTCGTGAATGAAAAATTGCGAATTTTCTGCAATGCACGGTCCCACACGGAGGGAAATTTTTGATAAAAATTATCCTACCGTTCTATAAAAGTGTATCATGAGTCATCGGTTCCTCANTCATTTCTATCCCGAAATTTAGTAAAAATTAATATATGATGATCAAATTTTATTCTACGTTAGAGAAATTTTATTCTGATAAAAATAAAAATTACTGTGCCGGCAGAGTAAAAATTAAGGATGTTCTACATCCTTTCTGCCAAAATTCACGTTTTTTAAATTTTTCTGGCAAACTTATGATGGAATTGACGTGAAAAAATATAACGTTTTTGCGTTTTGTCATTATTTAATGACTGACGAAATGTTAAGGTGGTGCGAACATTTTTCTGCGTTTTCTCTAAACTTTTAAAAAGAATCACAAAACTGTAGAAAAATCGCATGAAAATTATCGCACCACTACGCAACTTCGTGAGCCATTAAAGAATGACAAACCACAAAATCGTTATACTTTTTCACGTCACTCCCATCGAGAATTTGCCAGAAAAATGAAAACAACGTCAATTTTGGCTAAAAGGGTGTCGAACATCCTTAATGTACCGGTAGGGTACAATTTACCAACCGTTCTAGAATTTTCGTTGTTATCTACATAAAAATTATTGGACTGGAAGGGTAAAATTTGTTATGCGTCAGGATAAAATTTCTCAAACGTAGAATAAACTTTGATCATCATATATTAATTTTTACTAAATTTCGGGATAGAAATGAGGAAACGATGACTCATGATACACTTTTATAGAACGGTAGGATAATTTTTATCAAAAATTTCTCCCCGTGCATGAGCGATAGTTTTCTTTCGAGGGTATTGAAGAGGGTGCTTTTTGAGGGGGAAAGCAGGGATAGGCAATAATATTAGATTTTGACAATATTTAAAGGATTATCTCCTTATATTGTTCAGAGTTTAACTATATTTAACAAATTTAAAATATTATGGAATTTATTAGATAAATTTTTCGATTGATGGCGAATGAAATATTTGATATACTGAAATGTTATTTTTAGTTAACAAGCTAATTCTAACTTGGGGTACTTGATTTCCGATTATCCAAATAATCGTCAGTCTTCCTACCTAAATTAATGGTTGATTGAATATTTAGAAATTTAAATGTAGAAATTGATGGTCACTTTAATATTTAAAATTTTTAAGATTTATGTTGAAAATTGACAACGTCACAATTTAACGGTAATTATGATTGATTGATATGCCTATCACTGGTGGGAAGTTCCTCAATAAAAGACAGTATTTGCGTGTGGCTTTTTATTTGTGAGCCTCTTCTCTGGGGTTGTAAATCCCAGATATACTGATCTCAGTACGGCGACACGAACTTACGTACTGGGCACTAGCGGGGAGTAATCTCTCTATATCTCTCTATATAAATAAAAAAATAAGGCGAAAAATTTAGGGGACACTCAAGTTCAGGGGGCGCTGGGTGTCTATAGGAGGAGGTGCGTGTATTTATAAGAGATGTCTATATGAGGGGGTGCTCATATGGAAGATGTTTATGGGTACGGTCACACTGCTGCGGTCACACGGACGGGGGGGGGGAACGAGCGAAGCGAGTGGGGGGGCAAAGCCCCCCCCCCGGGTTGGCGATCGGAGCGAGCAGGGGGCGAAGCCCCCTAGTACGAAATAGTATATTTCGTAACGAGTGCAAAAAAGTGTTTTTTGGCGAATGGGGGGTTTATATCACGAGCCGAAGGCGAGTGATATAATCCCACGAGCTAAAAAACATTTTTTCACGAGTTACGAACAATATTTTTCATCACAATGTGGCACGCTCCGCGTGCCTAAAAGTCCACTTTTCGTCATAGCGTGATGAAAATGTCTTGGGTAGATTGAGGTAGATGCGATGAGATGAAAAATACAATTCACATACACTAGGTAAAGTTTGAATACATTAATTACACAAGTTTAAAATTATTTGTACACTGCGGTAAGGATTATATAACACTAATAAAGTTTTTGAAAACAGTTTTGATTACACAAATCACTAAAATACTGAACTAAATTACGGATATTTGGTGTGAAGATTTGATTTCGTCAGAGTATAGAGAATAGTGTCTTATCTGCGATGTCGTGAAGCTAATTAACTAAATTTTCTGTCGTTCTGAAGTAAGTGAGGAAAAAGGGGTGTTTGAAATACAAATTTTGAGAGTGAGGGTTACAGAGGACAAATGATTTTGCAGAAATTTTCTCTCAGTTTTCTAATTGGTGAATTTCTAGGGAGGGCATGAAGGTCTGTGAAGCAGCCTCATCATGAGTTTGGGGCCCTCGGAGAAAGTAGTCCCAAGAGTAGCGATAAAAGGGTATGAAAGGTCCCTCCGTGCGCTTGGGTTTTATGACTTGTACGAGATTTCTGGTATTTCTCAGAGTGGAGAGTTCCTAATTTTTTCTCTTTTCGGCTGGAATTCTAAGGATGGGGTAATTTATGACCTTGAGAACGGAATTTTGGCTGGACGAGAAACGGTTATTTGTACGTAGAATATTTTAGTTTATCTTACATTTTTAGTTCCGACAGTTTCATCTATGCGAGACTGAACAGGTATATTTACGTTCTGTATTGTCCCCGGGATATCTACGTGGGCAAACTCAAAAAGCACCCTCTTCAATACCCCCAAACGAAGAGCATCAGTCGTGGGACACATTACCATCTCATAGATGGCGCTGCGGCATAACGATTTCTTCCCAAGATTATTTGGAAAAAAACTAAAGAAATTTGTATAAAACGAAAAAAATTTCTCGAATTTTCTAGAAAAATTTAGAATCATTTAGAATTCCGATAGATGGCACTTTGCCATAGAGACCTTTTCCAAATATTATTTTGGAAAAACCCCAAGGATTTTTTGTAAAACCGGAAAATTTGCTCGAGTTTTCTAGAAAAATGTTGAATTATCTAGAATTCCGATAGATGGCGCAGTGGCATAAAGACTTTCTCCCAAAATACCCCACATCAATAAAACTACAGCCGTGTCACCGCAAATAAATATAATTAATTAAAAATAGTAATTCATATAATCATGCACTTCACAAATTCATCACGCATTCTTCTCTTTCCTTTATTTTTGTCTATTGATTCCATACGTTCGTACCTCTATGTTAATCATTTCAATTCACTTACGACTATTATTTCCAGAAACTTCATTATAAATTTATCATTTTCTTTCGTTATTTTCCTTTCTTTAACTGACATTTTCAAGGTCACAACATGTCTGGTGCCGATGGCAACAGTACAGAGGGTGAATCAGCATGTGAAAGGGGTCCAGCACAAACTGGTGCTGGATGTTATCGTAACTACGAGCATTACAGTATGTCACGTACACGTAGAAGTGCCTCATCGTGTTTTCCAGCGATACCGAATGATCTGCCAACAACTCCGGACAGTCCCAGTCGCCGATTGCTTGATTTCGCGCAGAATATACCCGGGAGTCAGAATGATGATGATTATTATCAGGATGATTTGCCAGCCCAGCACTCTAATCATGGGAATACAACGCCTAGTGTAAGTTTCTATTCAACTTTTTTCTTGTTAAAATTTTTTGATATTTTTCATTTTTTGAATTTTTTTTGCGGAATTTGAATGATTTTTTGCTGCTTCATCTCGAATCATTTGGGGGGAGCGAAACATTCTCATTGGTTGCGATTTTTCGTACATAAAAATGCACAGAAATTGTTCTGAACAGAAATTGTTCAATTCAGTAGTGAAGCGGTAGAACGATTTAAGTCGATTTAAGACTCAGCTGAATTATTGAGGAATATCTCCGAATCCAAGGGAGATAACTAAATTTTTGTAATGACCTTTTTTGTAGAGCGAATAGAGGGCTACAAAAAAGGTCATGACAAAAATTTCGCTGTCTCCCTTAGATTCCGAAATATTCATTGAAAACTGGCGAATAGTCAACATCGACTTAACCCATTGCTTCCCGTAAGTCTCGAGTTGTCTCGGTGTGAGAGGAGTGGGGGGGTCCGTCCGAGATTAGTGCGCCGTAAGAGAAGCACGCTGGCGCACGCACACCACTGCAAACGGCGAGAAGTGGGGTACCGTGAGACGCTGCAGTCGGTTAAGGTATATCCCGAGGAAGCAGGTTGTTCTTACGATTGTCCTCATGTTTTGCCAATTGCGTGAAAAAAATTTGAAAAAAATCATGAATATTGAGCGTCACTCCAACTACATTTTGCACTTAAAAATGAAAATTATTTATCATTATTTATATTATTTTTTTTAACATTCGTTGTTCGAAAACTATTTTTTTAGGTATGAAACCGATTTCCGGTAAAATTCTGAATATGAATGAATTTGTTACGATTTGGGACAGATTGAAGGTCAAATGGGACTTCAATGGAAGCTCTGATAGTCGACTACTACTTTAGTAAGTTTTTTAGAAAAGTTTTTCTGGAGAAAAAATGGCTAAAGCACTTGGATATCCTTCAGTCATTGAGAATTTTTTCCAGAAATCCGTGGGGACTAACTTTTGGATTGTATTATGTTGGGATATACCTTAAACTGTTTTACCGCTTCGCTACTGAATTGAATTGAGAGAAAAAATCGTACAATTTTGAATCGTCACTAACTGAACCTCGAGAGAGTGAAATTTTTTCAGGCGTTAAAATGAAATTTGATTTATTAAAATTGAGATTTTCGCAACTAATGAAAAAGAATTAATCAACAACAATCAACAACATCATTAGAATGTTCAGCTGATGTGCAGCAATTAATACATATCGCTTACGCTAAGATCATGACACCTCATACCCAAAAAATCATTGAATTGAGGAGCCCGACAGACTCGTCAAAAATCGAATCAACGAGAATAGACCAACATGTCGGTAAATAAACTAGTGGGAGAAAATAATCTCGTAAAGAACGTATGGTATAGTTTGGAAGAAGAACAGCTGTCACTCCTCTGAATATTCAAAGGAATCGTCGACCCTCATCGTAACACGAGATTCTATTATTCACTACGATAAAGTGTTTCATGGTATCATCACTCGACAAAGTGTGGTCATCAGATACATAGGAAGCCTCCAGAGCTGGATAAAATATTATTGCCATTTCTGTTTCAAATATAATTTATTATTTCAGTCAGTGATAAAAAATGACACACGAAATATTCAAAAATGTTTAAATAATTCCATTTGAAAGATTTTCAATTCCCTCTTGATTTTTAAAATTCATTAAAACATAATCAAATGGAAAAATAAAACACGAAATAACGATTTTCATTTTAAAAAAAGCTCACGAAATATTTAAAAAATTTAAACAATTCTATTTGAAAGATTTTCAATTGCCTCTTCATTTTTATTTTAACAAATAATAATAAAAGCTGAATTGATTTGGAATTTCCAAATTTTTTTTACTCATCCATTTTATATTTAATATTCATTCAAAAATAATCATAAAATTTTTTTATAATAATTTATTTTTATTTTGAAAAAACGATGAGAAAAGTGTAAATTAATTGGGAAATTTCAAATTTTTCTACTCGTCCATTTTACAATTCATCAAAAAATAATCAAATGGAAAAATAAATCACGAAATAGCCATTTCCCTAAAATATTCTCCAGCTGTGGATGGCAACCTGTTCTCTTTCTAAAAAAATACCAGACGTTATCCAAGCGCTTGTTAGCAATATAATCAGCCTTAGATTATCATGTCCCTAAAAAGTCTCAAGAATGTGCCACTTTGCAGCGAAACTTGTGCTTTTTATTTTCTTCAAAAACAAGTGAATAGTTTAAAGTTAGATTGACGTTTACTAACTCACAAACCCCAAGAACAAGTGCTAAACTCTTAGACGTAACTCCAGACAGAATGTTTTTTTTTATTTCAAGGACTTAATAATCGATATCCTCACGTGACTGGTAATATCAGCTATGATTAACTGGATTAGGATCAGTGAGGCCAAAGTTTAATAGCAGTTTTTCGGTGAAACTTTGTGGATCAAATCGATAGAGTTTGAAGCTAAAATACATTTTTACAATCTTTGTGTCTATGTTTAAACCCATGAATCAACAATTTTCCATCGATTATACAACACTAAGGTGAAACAGTTTGCCATTTTCACGGGCTTAATGCCCAGTTATTTTCAGTGCTATAAGTCAGAGGCTTCCGTAAAGTGAGTCAATGACAAATGCATTCGCATTGCAAGACTATTATGTTCATAATAGTTACGGATAAACGATTCTCAGTAGACAAAAATGAGAAAACAATTCCAGTCAATTGACTCAATTTTTGTTTTAACGAGGAGAGAATAGGGGAAAGCACAGAAAAAAGTTGGAGAAAAATTACCGAACAAGTCAAGTAATTGTGGAGCGAATTCGATTTTCAGATGGTGTCTGTATGTGTGGATGGATTTTCATTTTTTTCTAAATTTTCTTAAAAGGGATCAATCGAATTTTATAAATTTTTTCATGAATAGGGGGCTGCGCCCCCTGTTCGCTCCGTTCGCCAACCCCCATATGACCCCCATGTGACCCTCACGTGACCCCTATATGGCTCCATATGACCCATATGTTTTTTATTTAGACCCTTATTCTGACCCTTGCGACCCTTAATCTAACCCTTCATTTTAAAGTCTCAATTTCGAGTACTAAATTTTCATAACCAGAAGTCGATTTGGATTTTTATAATACTAAGGGGCTACGCCCCGTGCTCGATCCGCTCGCCAACCCTTATACGCCCCCCATGTGACCCTTATATGACCCCCATATGACTCAAATGTGACCCCCATACAGCTTCATATGACTTCCATGACCCTTATTTGGACCACCTTGACCCTTAATCTGACCCTCGTGACCCTTATTAAGACCCTCATTATAACCCTCGCGAACTCGTCACCCTCATTATGACCCTTGCGACCTTTAATCTGACCCTTTACTTTGAAGTCTTAATTTCGAGTACCGAATTATCATCACCAAAAGTCGATTTGGATTTTTATAATACTAGGGGGCTACGCCCCGTGCTCGATCCGCTCGCCAACCCTTATACGACCCCCATATGACCCTTATATGACCCCCATATGACTCAAATGTGACCCCCATACAGCTTCATATGACTTCCATGACCCTTATTTGGACCACCTTGACCCTTAATCTGACCCTCGTGACCCTTATTAAGACCCTCATTATAACCCTCGCGAACTCGTCACCCTCACTATGACCCTTGCGACCTTTAATCTGACCCTTTACTTTGAAGTCTTAATTTCGAGTACCGAATTATCATCACCAAAAGTCGATTTGGATTTCTATAATACTAGGGGGCTACGCCCCGTGCTCGATCCGCTCGCCAACCCTTATACGACCCCCATATGACCCTTATATGACCCCCATATAGTTTCATATGACTTCCAGGACCCTTATTTGGACCACCTTGATCCTTCTGACCTTTAATCTGACCCTCGTGACCCTTATCATGACCCTCATGACCTCGTAACCCTCATTATGACCCTTGTGACCTTTAATCTGACCCTTCATTATAAAGTCCTAGTTTCGAGTACCAAATTTTCATCACCAGAAGTCGATTTGAATTTTCATAATATAGAGATATTACACTTTAATAAGTTCTACTTATTGACACCAATTAAAATTCAATTTTTCATGCAGATTCAAAAAAATTGATATTTTTCCAAAAATCAATTTTTCAACGACCACTGAAAAAATTGTCATCAAAATGGAATTAGTCATGGCTCAAAAAATTGATAACAATACCCTCTTGATTCTATCAGAATATGATGGGGGTCGCACAATTCGTTGTTGAGTTACAGCACATTGTTTATGCGATTTGAAAGAGAAAATCGGTTTTTCATGATTACTGAAAGAATCATCAGTAATAGGAATTAAATCAGGGCTTGAAAAGTATATTTCAATGGCTTCTTAATCAAGTTGAAAAATGGTGAGAACAGCATCATTGCTTATCAAGTTACACAATGCCGTCATGAGGTTTTTATATAAAAATCTCTATCTCTATTAAACTCAGGTACCAGTCTATTATGTTGAATACTTATTCATATTGATTCATGCCCCCGACTAACTTCTGACAGAACCTGGGTTAAACTCTGGCTAAATCCTGAATAAACCCTGATTAAATTCCGGCTATACACTGATTAAACCTTGATTGAACCTTGATTAAACCCGGACTGAAAACAAATTCGAGTCTCGAGAGGGTCTGAATGTAAAATTATTTGACGGACCGAAATAATACGCAAAATTTTGATGACATTTCAATCGATGATAGTACTACGACATGAGAAAATAGAAGAAGAGAATAGCAAAACAAGAACTAAAAAAAGAGAACCCATTCGGAAGGAAATTGTTTCTCATTTATTAAAAAGTGCAATTGTCCATTTATTTTGCGAGACGAATAGCGAATTTTTCTCTGTTGCCCCGGGGAAAATTTACTGCACGCGTTCGGTAAAATGTCACTTCCATTCGTCCCCATGACCTTCAGGCGGTCGCAGGATAATTTCTGCATCCACAGATGTATTTCTTTACCAAACGAATCGTAAAATATCCCCCACCAACAGATATTTTTCCACTGAATTACATTTCACTCCACGACTACCTTTCGCCCAGCAAAATGTTGCCACAATTTTCCAGGTAATTTTTATCCAACTTTTCTCTTCGTGTACAAAAGGGACGAATTGCTGTCATTACCATTGGAAAGTTGGAACACAACAATCGATACGATTCTCAGAAGCCTGCTAATGATATTTCGTTGAAACCGAATTATGCCGATCGACCGGTTAAACTAGTGCGAAAATTCTCCTGTTGACGAATGTAAAAAGCCGCTGCTATTGCAATAAGTAGGAGTTGAATTAACAGAAAAACAGAGCTCGATGAAATATCGTTTGAAGTAATAGGTATCTATGAATATTCGATCAATTAATGAAAAATATTGGACATGAATAACAAAATTAGAAGCTCATCCTATATTTGGGAATTGTAAATAATAAATAAAGCAACAAGAAATAGCAATTTCAAGTGATATTTCATCATTAAAAAAACAACAGACAAAAATCAGAATGAGGACTTGAGGACGAAAATATATTATCAGTGTTTGTCGCTATTTTTCAGACAATGGCGCCTGATAATCGCAATGTACAAACTTGAGATTGGATAAACGATGAATGTGATGGTGGGCAGAAGAGCATTCCGGTGTCACACGAAAACAACTAAAATATACGATCAACATTCCACAATACCGAGGGGATTATTTGAGTTAGACGATATTACGTTGATATTGCATTATATGCACAAACGTTTGCAAGAGATTAATGATAATCGAATAGAATGAGGACAGGGGACTCTTTGTAAAACACTCAATAAACGATTCTTTTTTCATTAATCAAGGTTTTTTTCATTTTTGTATTATTGTATTATTTCTGCATTATTCACCCTTTAAGGATGTCCAATTACTTCGTTCAAATCAGCAATTTTTCAGTTGCTAAACAGAATAAAACATA
Organism: Diachasma alloeum; assembly: GCF_001412515.2. Lineage (NCBI taxonomy): Eukaryota > Metazoa > Arthropoda > Insecta > Hymenoptera > Braconidae > Diachasma > Diachasma alloeum. The sequence continues at coordinate 267,257 of NW_021680479.1, forward strand.
CCTGATTCAAGTATATTTTATACTCGAATGGGGGACGGGTCTTTCAATTCGAGGATGATTATTTCGTATGAGCCCGGGTTGTACCAAGCGCCCTCAAGTGTAATATAAGGGTCAGACATTAAGTGTGAGAATATAAGGGGCAAAAAGGGGAGGTTAAAAAATGAGGGTCGGAATATTAGAGTGAAAAACTGAGGGCCTGAATGTAAAGGTGAAGGAATGAGGGTCAGAATATTAGGATCGAAAACTTAGGGTCAGAATATAAAAGTCCAAAAAGTGGGTGTCAGGCAATGAGGGTCATATAAGGGCTAAAACGGTGATCAAGCATAATATATGACTTATATTTAGACCCTCATTGCCTGACACCCACTTTTTTTACTTTTATATTCTGACCCTAATGTTTTGACCCTAATATTTTGACCCTCATTTTTTAACTTACACTTTTTGACCCTTATATTCGGACACTTAGTGCCTGGCCCTTATATAACACTTAAGAGGGCTTGCTACAACCCGGTCCGATACAAAACAATCATCTTCGAATTGAAATACACATCCCCCAACTGAGAATAAAATATACTTGAATCAAGTATATTTTATAGTCAATTCAGGTTTATTTTTTTCCGTGAAGAGGCTGTTAATTTGATTGATATTGCAGTTAAAAAATACTCTTGGTCTATTGTATAAACTCTGAAGAGGATTTCCCCCCGAAAAAATTGCCCGAACTACTTGGATATCCTTAACACGTCTTTTTTATTGGCAGGGGTAAGTAGACGGTACACAAAGTGGCACTTTCTTGTTCAAAAAATTAATGAATACTTCATAATTGAAATTATGAGTCACGAATTGATGTCTCTCCGGCTCCCCAGTAATTGAAATACCAATTGTCATCGTCATATCATTAATTCACGCTTGTAGAAAATTATGTTGGCACAATTGTCGATGGAGAATGAGCAGAAAAAAAAGTATAAAAGTTTCACGAGCACCGAAAATACATGATAAACTGATATTATAGGATGAAGATAAGAGAGACGGAAGAAAAATCGACAAGATCGATGAATTTCCTAGTGAATTCGAGTGTTGCTTTTGTACCACCAAGGTATTTACAAATATTAACATTATTTTCATTAGTTGAGTAACAATGCATCCAATTAAACTCCCATTCCCAGTAATAGACTCATTCCCTCATAAAATGTCGTTAGCACCGATGAGAAATGATTTTATTATAAAAACCGAAATCGATTTAGAAATGTCCTCACTCCGTGTCCAGCGGTGTGCATTCACCCTCTTCGACAAATTTCCAAAAATTAGTTGATGCCTCGACTGATGGACACTCGGAGGTGAGTTCAAGTCCGTTCTTACACATTTGAACACAAAAGATGTTGAAAGATCTGAATGACGGGTAAGTGTCACGAAAAGGCACTGATTGAGAGGATTATCGAGGAGTCACGAAGATAGATATCACGATGATGCGCACATCTCCACATTTTTAATCCCCAAACAGAAAGAGGATCAATAGAAAAAATGATATTCACGAAAAACTGAAGAATCACTTTTAATCGTCGATATCTCGAGATCTGTAGAGTCGAATTTCCCGATGTTTTCTTATTTTGAAGATATTTTTTCGGACTTCAAAATGAGCTGCGACTTATTTAAATTGCTTCGTCGGATCCGGAGATATCGATGATTCAAGAAGATTTCTTTTACCAGCCCTTAAGGACGTCACATCGCTCTTTTTTCCAGTACCACAAGTATCTGATGGGAAATTTCAGCGAATTTTTTTTCAATTTCATATTTGTGTAGAAAAAAAATGCAGGCATGACACATTATGAAATTTTCATTTTTCAATATCATTCATTTTTTATTTAAACGTAGTTTCTCGTGAATTACTATTGACTGGGCAACCGAAATTTTTTTTTAAACTTACTTTTTAAATTGAATTTTAAATTAAACACATTATAGTGGATTTAGAACAACATAATTACCACAATTCCGAAAGAAAATAAATTATTTCCAACCGAAGAATGTCAATTTTCCATGTTAACACTCCGTTGGTCGCGCAAAAAGATAATGATAAATTTGAAAGATCTAGGAGAAATCTGAAAAAAATCAAGAGTGATCTAGACCGCATAATTGATGAAGGCCGATGAAATTTCTCATATTCAGTGTAATCGTTAATTATATATTCGAGCTCAAAGTTGCCATGTTTTTCTAATAATTTGGCTTATACACGGAGTTTTGGAATAAAAATTTCAAAATCCAACTACTGACGATATTTTTGGCGGATATTTTCATTGACAGGGCTTCTAGACCCTTCAAAATAAAATGTCAAATTTTTTTCAAATTTTTCTGAGCCTTTACTGCAGTGTAATTTTAAAAAATCGAAAAAAGTGCGGCGCGGTGCTCATAGCGCGACTGACGGAGTGTGAAATCGAACGGCCCGTCACGCAACATTGCCGGAAACTCACTGAACGCGCTCGGGTAGTGCAGAGTAAATTCGGCAACGTTGAAGCCTAAATAACGCGACGGCGTATTCCCGCGGAGGAGACAAAGTCGCTGAGTCGCGTAGAGTGACCAGACTTTGAATCCCTCATTCACATTATAATTGTTTTTTTTCAATATTTTTAAACGATTTTTTTGCGTATTCCGCATGACCCTCCGCAGAATCAATCGTATGGAATTTAAAATCAAATTTTTACAATAAATAGAAAAGAAATTGAAAAACAATCGGCGAATTTATCCATCAAATATATCTGGTCCTTGAAAAAAGTGATGTGACTTCCCATTTCCAGAAGAAAAAACGAAGCCGTTGGAAAATGAATAATAAATTTTCCATTCCCGTTGAGACCCCTTTCACCATCTAAATCAATTTCTAGGAGTACAAAGACCACCGGGACGCCGAAGACATAATGCCCCTAGCCACCAGTGACTTCAGTAAAACAATCCGCCAGGAATTGCGTTCCCTGCGTGACAGTAGTATCGAAACGAGTGGTTACGCGGATCACATGTCATCGCCGTTGCGTTTCGCGACATTACCCCCAGAGACAACGAGTAACACCTCCCCATCAACGAATTATCAGCCAGCAAAGCCAGCCTACAACGATCGCGGTAGTGTGGATAGTTCCGGGACTTACGCAAGTTGTCAGACTCATCCATTTCACTCGCAAGAGATGCTTGGCGATGGCGATGCAATAGACGAGGGTGACAGTAATCTCTACATCAATCCATTAGAAAGTGCTGACAACAAGTGTCGGGACATAGGGGTTAATAAATCCCTCGATTCATCATTATTCACTGGTGAATTCTCCAAGAGTGAAGGGGGAAAGACAACTGATACTTTGCCGAAGCACAAGAAAACTAGGGTAGCTAAGGTAAGGGATTATGAGGAGATCATTAGGGAAGTTCTCAATAGCTCAGTTGGACGAGTAACAGGCGTGGCACTGAGAGGGTTCTGGGTTCGATTCCCGGCTTGGGCTGTGCAATTTTTTCTTTCGTTAATTCTAATGCTCTTTGAGTTGAGGGCAGACGAAGGTCATATGAAGGTTGAACGAAGGTTATATGGAGGTCACAAGGGGTAAAATGAGGGTTATACGAAGGTCATAGGAAGGTTTTACGAAGGTTATGTGGAGGTCACATGAGGTGAAATGAGGGTTATATGAAGGGCATGTAGGATCATGTGCGGGTCATATTAAGGAATGTTTGGGAAGTTCTGGGTAGCTCAGTTGGAAGAGCAGACGGCGTGGTACTGAGAGGGTTCTGGGTTCGATTCCCGGCTTGAGCTGTAGAATTTTTTCTTTCCTTAATTGTAATGTTCTTTGAATGGGGGGCAGATGTAGGTCATATGAAGGTTGAACGAAGGTTATATGGAGGTCACAAGGTGTAAAATGAGGGTTATACGAAGGTCATAGGAAGGTTTTACGAAGGTTATGTGGAGGTCACGTGAGGTGAAATGAGGGTTATGTGAAGGTCATGTAGGATCATGTGCGGGTCATATTAAGGAATGTTTGGGAAGTTCTGGGTAGCTCAGTTGGAAGAGCAGACGGCGTGGTACTGAGAGGGTTCTGGGTTCGATTCCCGGCTTGAGCTGTAGAATTTTTTCTTTCCTTAATTGTAATGTTCTTTGAATGGGGGGCAGATGTAGGTCATATGAAGGTTGAACGAAGGTTATATGGAGGTCACAAGGTGTAAAATGAGGGTTATACGAAGGTCATAGGAAGGTTTTACGAAGGTTATGTGGAGGTCACGTGAGGTGAAATGAGGGTTATGTGAAGGTCATGTAGGATCATGTGCGGGTCATATTAAGGAATGTTTGGGAAGTTCTGGGTAGCTCAGTTGGAAGAGCAGACGGCGTGGTACTGAGAGGGTTCTGGGTTCGATTCCCGGCTTGAGCTGTAGAATTTTTTCTTTCCTTAATTGTAATGTTCTTTGAATGGGGGGCAGATGTAGGTCATATGAAGGTTGAACGAAGGTTATATGGAGGTCACAAGGTGTAAAATGAGGGTTATACGAAGGTCATAGGAAGGTTTTACGAAGGTTATGTGGAGGTCACGTGAGGTGAAATGAGGGTTATGTGAAGGTCATGTAGGATCATGTGCGGGTCATATTAAGGAATGTTTGGGAAGTTCTGGGTAGCTCAGTTGGAAGAGCAGACGGCGTGGTACTGAGAGGGTTCTGGGTTCGATTCCCGGCTTGAGCTGTAGAATTTTTTCTTTCCTTAATTGTAATGTTCTTTGAATGGGGGGCAGATGTAGGTCATATGAAGGTTGAACGAAGGTTATATGGAGGTCACAAGGTGTAAAATGAGGGTTATACGAAGGTCATAGGAAGGTTTTACGAAGGTTATGTGGAGGTCACGTGAGGTGAAATGAGGGTTATGTGAAGGTCATGTAGGATCATGTGCGGGTCATATTAAGGAATGTTTGGGAAGTTCTGGGTAGCTCAGTTGGAAGAGCAGACGGCGTGGTACTGAGAGGGTTCTGGGTTCGATTCCCGGCTTGAGCTGTAGAATTTTTTCTTTCCTTAATTGTAATGTTCTTTGAATGGGGGGCAGATGTAGGTCATATGAAGGTTGAACGAAGGTTATATGGAGGTCACAAGGTGTAAAATGAGGGTTATACGAAGGTCATAGGAAGGTTTTACGAAGGTTATGTGGAGGTCACGTGAGGTGAAATGAGGGTTATGTGAAGGTCATGTAGGATCATGTGCGGGTCATATTAAGGAATGTTTGGGAAGTTCTGGGTAGCTCAGTTGGAAGAGCAGACGGCGTGGTACTGAGAGGGTTCTGGGTTCGATTCCCGGCTTGAGCTGTAGAATTTTTTCTTTCCTTAATTGTAATGTTCTTTGAATGGGGGGCAGATGTAGGTCATATGAAGGTTGAACGAAGGTTATATGGAGGTCACAAGGTGTAAAATGAGGGTTATACGAAGGTCATAGGAAGGTTTTACGAAGGTTATGTGGAGGTCACGTGAGGTGAAATGAGGGTTATGTGAAGGTCATGTAGGATCATGTGCGGGTCATATTAAGGAATGTTTGGGAAGTTCTGGGTAGCTCAGTTGGAAGAGCAGACGGCGTGGTACTGAGAGGGTTCTGGGTTCGATTCCCGGCTTGAGCTGTAGAATTTTTTCTTTCCTTAATTGTAATGTTCTTTGAATGGGGGGCAGATGTAGGTCATATGAAGGTTGAACGAAGGTTATATGGAGGTCACAAGGTGTAAAATGAGGGTTATACGAAGGTCATAGGAAGGTTTTACGAAGGTTATGTGGAGGTCACGTGAGGTGAAATGAGGGTTATGTGAAGGTCATGTAGGATCATGTGCGGGTCATATTAAGGAATGTTTGGGAAGTTCTGGGTAGCTCAGTTGGAAGAGCAGACGGCGTGGTACTGAGAGGGTTCTGGGTTCGATTCCCGGCTTGAGCTGTAGAATTTTTTCTTTCCTTAATTGTAATGTTCTTTGAATGGGGGGCAGATGTAGGTCATATGAAGGTTGAACGAAGGTTATATGGAGGTCACAAGGTGTAAAATGAGGGTTATACGAAGGTCATAGGAAGGTTTTACGAAGGTTATGTGGAGGTCACGTGAGGTGAAATGAGGGTTATGTGAAGGTCATGTAGGATCATGTGCGGGTCATATTAAGGAATGTTTGGGAAGTTCTGGGTAGCTCAGTTGGAAGAGCAGACGGCGTGGTACTGAGAGGGTTCTGGGTTCGATTCCCGGCTTGAGCTGTAGAATTTTTTCTTTCCTTAATTGTAATGTTCTTTGAATGGGGGGCAGATGTAGGTCATATGAAGGTTGAACGAAGGTTATATGGAGGTCACAAGGTGTAAAATGAGGGTTATACGAAGGTCATAGGAAGGTTTTACGAAGGTTATGTGGAGGTCACGTGAGGTGAAATGAGGGTTATGTGAAGGTCATGTAGGATCATGTGCGGGTCATATTAAGGAATGTTTGGGAAGTTCTGGGTAGCTCAGTTGGAAGAGCAGACGGCGTGGTACTGAGAGGGTTCTGGGTTCGATTCCCAGCTTGGGCAATAGAATTTTTTCTTTCGTTAATTCTAATGCTCTTTGAGTGTTCTTGAGGAGGGCACATGAAAGTCATATAGAGGTCATACTAAGGTCATGTGAAGGCCTTAATGACAGAAAAGGGGGAAATAAAAAAGAATACAAAACATCATCACATGATCCCTCATTTCTTCCCAATTCCAGAGTGCAGGACGCCGTCAACAATCGCCCACAGATCCTGAAGCAACTCCAACAAACACACCGCACGACATAACATCCACCCCCGAAGACAACAATAATCTCTACGCAGATTTACGAAGTGGCCGGCCTACTTCCACAACAACAAACTCATCGCTGACGAGTTTAGCATCAGCAACTCGCCTCATAAACCAGCAGCTCTTTGGCAATCTTAGTGGTACTAAGCAATATACCGGTAAATGATTTTAAAAGAACTAAGAACTTCCAGCCTAGTGAATTATTCCAGATAGATTGATTAGAACCAAACGATAATTCATTTTCCATAATTTCTGATACTAATCAGCAATTTGCAACAACACGCTTTATTTGAAATGTCACTCGCTCAGTATCACAATTGTTCATTACTGTAAATAGGTGATTATTGTAAGATAATTAATACGTGATGAATTTAATATTAATAATGTTGAAGACATATCATTCCCTGCTTTTTACGTCGTAGGTGAACGATAGTTGATTATTTCACTTGTTATTTCCACAATCGTTTAGTGATATGAGAGAATCAGGTAGATGCCAGAGGGATGTTAATTATTAGATACAAATTATCATTAATTAGTTTTAATTTTAAGTGATAGTGATATTCACGCACGCACTGTTCTCACAGCTGTTGTCATTCAATACCAGGGGAAATGATGAAATCTTTTGTAACACAGATAGATTTATTGCTCGTAGGCACTATTGAAACTAGTTGCGTTGATGAATGGGCACGCGTTGGCAAATAGGCCGTGCTTTGTTATTAGAAAAAAAAATACTCACATTTTTTCCGGAAAACTGTTTCAATCATCATGCAAACTCATGTATATATGTAAATTTCACGACCAAATGAGTGGAAGAAGAAGGAACAGAGGAGGACATTCATGAGAAATTGTTATCACTATTGCTGAGTATCACGAGAATTGAAATGTCTCCAATTGCTCGATTACTTGATGAGGCTGTAGCTCTAGATCTGCACGCGACCACAAGATATTAAACAATTTGTATGCAACATTATTATTTCCCATGTTGATATAATTTTCGCTCAATGACCAGGTGATTCTGCTCATTATTTTGATTAAATGTGATTAATGATGACGTCGATGAGTGAGATACCATGTTAATTGTTTAATGGCTGATGTTGATTATTGACAATTAATCGATCGTACAATAAATTTTATTTTTTTATCGGCAATTATTGACATCAACCGTTAACGTAACTCGGAAAATCTAGATTTAGTTATAAGTTTAAATCGTAAGAATGACATTGTACGACTGAGTTTTATTTATTTTCAACAGTGATATTTAGTTTGTTCCTCATTTAATCGCTGATCTTAGTCATTTTTGCACACATCAGGATCAGATTTGCAACGAAGAGATTGATTAATAAACGATGAATGAAATTATTTTTATCCAGTAGTGCACTGCATCATTCCTCCCTTCCTCGTTTCACGGGATTGTTTATTTTACTGTGGCTGTGTTGTTCTGATATTGCAGGAGCAACTGGGAATAAGTCCCAGTCGGTAGACTCTATCGACAGTGAGTCGTACATCGGGGATCGAAATAGTCGATCGATATCGAGGAAAAAAGACGCCAGGAGAACTTGCAGCACTGATGATGTTGACGATGACACTGAGCAGTTGATTATCGATAACTCAAGTCCGAATATGAACACGATACGCATCCGGCAGGCGCCGTTTTTCTCGAGCCAGATGATCGGAGCGCTGCTCAGAAGCAATAATAATGTTGAGTCGCTCGATTCACCGGAGAGGGACGTCACCAAGAGACTTTCGAAATCGATAAGCGATTATCGGAATAATGAAATGCTGGCGGACGAGGGGAGGAGGGGCCGCCGGACGCAGAGTCAGTCGGAGAGGGACACGGAGCCGATGCTTGCGAGGCCGCCGAAGCCCTCGAGAAAACTCGCGAAGAAAATTATGGCTCAAGAGAGGAAGAAGTCTTCGGGCACTAGCGATGACGGGTCTGTCGATTCCGCCGCTACTTGCATTCCGCTGGAGCCGCACAGGCGGGCGTCGCAGGCGGCGAAGAAGAAATATTAAGATGCGATTTTGGAGTTGATGGGAAAGGAGTTTGAGCGCGAGGATATCCAACTACTTTAGCTATTTTTTCTGCAGTGAAATGAATTTTTATTTTTGTAGCCGAACACGGAGAGAAATAGTCAATGAAAATTACGTATCTTTTTCGTAATTCCCGAGTGAAATGTGGTTGTAGGAAATTTTACGGAACTGTCGCGGAATTTTTCCGGAGCGTTCCGTAATTTTTATCTGAATCTCCTGTGAAAAATTACGGTACCGTCACTTAAATTTTCTGAGTCGATTTCGTAATCGGTGAGTGAATTGTGAGTTCCGTAATTTTTACTGAACATTTCTCTCCGTGAACGTCAGAGCATTCATTTGAGCCCCGTTTGACCCAAAGTTTCCGGACTTTTGCAATGATTTTATTATTTAAACATTGCAGGTCTCAATTTAAATCTTGTTTTCGAACCGTTAGAAGATATTTTTTAAAAACTGGATAAAATTGGAAAGTTTACTTTTGAAGGAAGATTGATGAAATAATTGAAAAATTTATGATTTATCAACCGGTTCTAATTATTAAAGAGAACTCCTTCCGTGGGCCTTTCTGCGGTCATGTCCAGCTAGAAATTACATAATTAATCGAAAAGTCTGGTCTCCAAACGCGTCCCTGCGACGGGTCACCTGCGCGGGGATTCCCCGAGGGATTCCCCGCCGTTTCATTTAAGCTTTAGCGTTGCCAAATTCACTCTACACCGCCAGAGCGCGTTTAGCGAGTTTCCGGCAACGTCGCGTCATGGGCATTTCATTTAACATGAGAAAAAATAGTTCATCTATTCGAAATAATTTGTTTCCTTTAGGAATTTCGGGAAATATCTTGTTCTAAAAACTACAATCATTTTTTAGACACTTCAATTGACAATGTTCATTTTTTTTTCAATTTTTCCGGTTAGCTAGTCAATTATAATTAAAGAAAAACGACGCGCCGCGGGGTTTCCCTCATAGAGTGACCAATCTAGGGTTGAAATTGCAATGTAAAAATTACGATTTTTGAAAGTTACAAGCATTTTCTATAAATAATTTATAAACAATCAATTTTCCATCATGAAAATCATTTGTTCGAAATCCTAACAAATTTATTAGATTTAAAATCGATTTCATGCCTGAAAAATAAGTTTTTCGGAAGTTTAAACAAATCAAATTATTTATTTAGAAACAACGAATGTCTAAAAAAATGAGAATTCTGTGCAAAATGTCGTTTGAATGACCCTGAAGATTCATGATTTTTTAAAAAAATTTCTTACGCAACTCAATTGACAAATTTGATGATTGAAAATAGTTGAATCTATTCTGTGATCTGTAACAAACTGTAAAAGATACTTGGATATCCTTAAAGCCAATGAAGGGAGATTATGGGGGATTGTTCCTCTTTATTTACTTTGTATTCATTTTTTGTCTCGATTTCATCAATTATTCATTTGAAATCTGAATTAATTTTAAAGAAGTATGAAAAATCTTCAAAATGCCGTCAGATTTCCGAATTTCACTCTGCGGTTCTCCAGATATCGATGATTGAAGAAAATTCTCTTCGGATCTTCGATTCTAAAGTCAAAGCATTTTCGTGGAGTTTATGTTACCCATATGTGCCTTGATATTTTACGTACGCAAGCGACTTTCATTGAAGAAACAAAACAAATTTCTGTGATACAGAGAATCCCCCAAGATTGCTTTTGCATTTGCATATAATTTGCGGTGTCAACTGATTTATTGTGTACTGTACCCAGCAGATATTGTAAAAATTGAATTCAACGAATCAGCACAGTGTTAATAGCACAAAATTTGTGAATAGTGAAAAAGTAAAGCCGAAACTACAGATTTTAAAAAGCACAAGAGGTCCATTTCTTCCTCCTTTTCATGAAAAAAAAATGATCATAAAATCGTTTGAAATGGAACATTTATTCGTGTCCTCAATCCAAATCATAACGAAATCAACATTCATCAGTGGAGTAATCAAAGAATTTTTATGGATTCAAGCAAGATCTTGGTCGTCAAATTCCTGCGGTCTCCAGCCTTCAACAGGATTCGCTCATACTCCCTCGTGATTCCGGGATGCCTTCGCAACTGTTCCAGAAACCATTGACTGGGATATCTAAAAACCCATCAATTCCTCGTAATCAACCCATTTCACGTAATTATAATTACGTAAAATCAGCAGCGAAGCGATAAAACAATTCAAGTCGATTTTCCCTACTAGTCAGTTTCAATTTTTTTTTATTGTTGTTTTACATCGTGTCGACTCGGTTGACTATACACGGAGAGATTTTTTTTAGAAAAATTCTAGTGTGCTGTCCCCTAACGCCGGGACATAACTTGGGGTCGTCGAAAAATTCATAAGTGGCACCCTAATTTTTGGTGGGACTCCGGCCACTTTTTCGGGGGATTCCCGTAAAATTTAGTGTGCCACATGGGAATTCTCCGATGACTCTCTCTTATGTCCCAGCGTTGGTGAACAGCGCACTAATTTTTGGAAGGATTCTCACAAAATTACGATGTATTTTTTTCTCCGTGTAGCACGGGAAAAGAGGCTCGAAGTGACGGCCAGAAAAAAAATCCAGTGCCGGCACTAGAAATTTTATTGGGGAAAACGTGAATTTTCCCTGTTCAAACCAAAGTGTAAATACTAACGGTTAACGAAGTAGTTCGATTCCACTAAAATATAGTGACGTTTTATAAATCAGAACTCCATTGTTAAAAAAATTTAACTGAATTTTCCAGGAAATGACACTGAATTCAATTTAACGGAAAAAAGTTCATGAAACCTCAAGTTTTCCTGAAAATTCAAGGAAATTCCTGATTTTTCAGTGGAAGAACCATGAAAATTCCGACATTTCAATAAGAAATTGCCCTGAAATTTCAAAAAATTGAAAATTCAACGAGATTTTTACTTGAATTTTCCTAATTTCCATTAATTTTCATGTAACAATTTAACTGAAATTTAAAATTTCCATGAATTTTCCCTGAAAACCATGAATTTTGAATGGCAAAATTCTCTGAAATTTCAATGAAACCGTCACTTGTTTCATATTTCAAGGCTAAAGCCTGAAAATTTCAGTGACAATTTTTTAACAGTGTTTAATCAATTTCTAAGAGCCAAGACGACTTGAGTTGTTTCACCGTTTTGTTACTGAGATCGTAACAGACCTCTTTGTTTGCCGATCCAACTGCACATCCTTCATTTCTTCAAAGCGCTGATCCCTTTTACCAAAGTCTCGTGCTGTCTGAAGATTTCCAGGTCGAATTCCCCTGACTTCACGTGCACGGGCGTGTGCTCTCGACAATTGAGCATTCCCCCGGTTGTATTTTTCCTCGGAATTCTGTCCGTTTATGGTCCTCAGGTATATTACGAGGATCATCAGAAGGGCGATGCCCTGAGGAAGAAAAGTAATTCAGTAGCGAAGTGGTAAAACGGTTTAAGTCGACTCATCTCCCAGTTGAGTTTTTGAGTAATATTTCCGAATCTAAGCGAGATAGCGAAATTTTTGTAATGACATTTGTTGTAGCACTCAATCGGCTCCACAAAAAAGGTTATAACGAAAATTTTGCTATCTTCCTTAGATTCCGAGATATCGATTGAAAAATGGCCAATAGTCAAAATCGACTTGAACCGTTTTACCACTTCGCTACTGAGATATTTTATATTTTTATTATATGATATTATATAATTATAATATATAATATTATTGTATTAATATTATTATATAAAAAATATCTATAGAATATTTTTTTTTTGTATAAATTGGGCCAATTTAAGATATTTTTTTATATATTTTTCAAAATATAAATTTTTCCGTGTGGGTCAACTGCCTAAGCCTTCAATTTTGATGGATGTAGAAATCAAAGACATGAGGAACCTTAAACCAAAGATTCCTGTTTTTGGAAGACATTGAATCAAGGATTCGCTCTTTCCACGTCGTAAAATACGACTCCAAAGACTCAACAGCGTGACTTTGAAATAAAGTAATCTCTTTTGAATTCGTTTAAAAGTCGAGCGCGCCTTTGAAACCGCCGACGGATTTTCCTCAGTGTGCGTGATCCGGGGCTTGCGTCATGCCCCTGCTCTGATGACATCACCAGAAACGAGCCCATACCAAAAGTGTACTTTCCACACAGGAAAAACGAAACTCTGAATTTCAGACCCTTGCGCAGACATTTTTCAGACACTAAAAGACGTCTGAATAAAATGGAAATTTGTCTGAACTTCAGACGAACAGATTTCTGAACACCTCAATTCGCGTTTGAAATTCAGACAGATTTTCATTTTATTCAGACGTTTTTCAGTGTCTGAAAAATGTCTGAAGGTGTAAGAAATTCGGACATTAGTTTTTCCTGTGCAGTCACTTAAAATTATTAAAGCCTCGAGAAAAAAAATTGTGCGGCAGGATTTGAACTGGTGTGGGTATTGAAGCAAGAATAATACTCAATTCGTTCGAGCACTGTACGATCCACGCTAGTTAATATCCCAATGATCTCACTTTCATGAAGCAATCGGACTTGTTCCGGGTCTGCATTCCACCAAATGCCACAGACTGAGCAACGAAATGCCACAAAAAACGTCGCGTTATCAGTGAAAATGTCTCGTCAAGGATGTAGCATTCCTTTGTGACATTTTCCAACTGAATGGAGGATTCGATCAGCCCTTCCTTTTTGTACGGTGAAGCCGCTACCGGCGTACCGCAGGCTTGCCGCCTTCGGACGCCGCATTGCCGCCTACCGCACGGTATCTCATCAATTGGGAATGATCGTGAGATTGCTGTCGTCTTCGCACTGCACTAAACATAACAAGTTGTTATTAAAGACCCACATGTTCGGTCGTTATCTGACGTTTCCTGGGATTTCAGTAATGGAACCAATCTGCAAATTGGGCTCTTCGGCGAGGATGAGTTCAGTGAAGCAATATGGCTGATTGAAATTTCATTGGAAATATTTACACATCATTTGACTTTCTTATGGTGATCGGTTATCATCACTGGAATGCGAGTGAGGATCTTGGATTTCGGAGGATTTGCGTATTTCGAGATCGGGTCCAGGGGTTGCCATATTCATAAATCATAATTAACGAAATTTTGAAGCTGTCATTTAGTCAATATCACTCGTAAATTTCTAATTATTTTAGTAATCTTCAATTTAAATGTAGATCGTGTCATATGACCAAAAAATGACGGTCATGTGACGCCCAAATTTTCCTACTACAAATGATTGTCACAAATCATTTCAGTAGTGAAGCGGTAAACCGAGTCAAGTCGATTTGGACTATTAGCCAGTTTTTGCTTAATATCTCGGAATCTAAGAGAGATAGCAAAATTTTTCTCATGACTTCTTTTATAACGCTCTATTGGCTCTACAAAAAAGGTCATGACAAAAATCTTTCTATCTCGTTTAGATTCCGAGATATTCGTTAAAAACTAGTCGATAGTAAAAATCGACTTAACCCGGTTTACCGCTTCGCTACTGATTTGTAACCAAATTGTTCTCAAACCATCTATATAGTTGCATAATGACGGTCATAACTAATTTCCAATTTGTGACGGTCATGAATAAAACAAAATAATTTCCTCTATATGGATGGAAAAAAATCGTGATTTCCATTTCAAAATGCGGATTAGGCCAATACAAAAGGAATTCAACTGAAAATTGACCGAGAAAAAAATAAAGTTTCATCTATATAGCTGAAAAATGACTGTCATTTTTTCTTGACAAGTTGTGACGGTCACAGAAGGGGGAGGGGGAATGTGACAGCCGTCATGAACGCCTCGTCATGTGACCGTCAATGACCGGTCATGTGACGCATTTGCGTCTCTAGTGGTGACACTGAAATGTGTCGAGCTGTGTAGAGATTGATTTTTAAATACAGTAGACTCTCGTTATAGTCGCACTCACGGGGCTGTAGGGGCAGCCGATTCTGAGAATGGGACTGTATTTCTCTTCCCCCACCAGGCGCTCACGGTAAGCCTAAATTCCGGGAATCGGGAGCGATAAGAAAATAAATTTTACTCCAATTATTTTTCTCTTCAATTTGCATTGAACATTTTTATTAAATATAAAAATTATTTTCATTAAACACTTTTATTAAATTAACAAAATGAATTGCGTTGAACACTTTTAGTAAATTAATGAAATGAATAGGAATATTAATAACATCGCATTGTTCAATACACTCCAAAATTTATTCGCTTCATTCAAATAAAAAGCAGGATTATGCACCACTGCAAAAGACCCTCTCTTCGTGACAGTCAAGAGTGAACTGAATTTCTCTCTCGCAAATTCATTTTTCCTAAATTTTATTTCCCGAATTTCTTAGAAATGCAAAACAAAGCCCATTCCGAGAAACCACAGGGGCATTTAAATCCACACCTCGAAGGTGGTACGGAGTGGGGGAAGCGCTCGAGTTCGAAAAAATCGATATGAGGGGAAATGCGACTATAACGAGAGTCTACTGTACTATTTCGTTCCATGAAATCCAATAATATTGAATCCGGTTATTGGCGTAGGCTGTAGGATTAGTGCTCAATAAATAAATAAAATAAATGAAATAAATAAAATGAATAAAGTAATGCAATGTCTGATTGAAATTTTATTGAAAATATTTACACATCACTTGACTTTCTTATAGTGATCGATTATCATCACTGGAATGTGATTCAGAATCTTGGATTTCGGAAGATTTGCGTATTTCGAGATCAGGTGGATGTAATGGAGGACCGTAGTTCCTTCCGCCTCCCAC
Organism: Diachasma alloeum; assembly: GCF_001412515.2. Classification (NCBI taxonomy): domain Eukaryota; kingdom Metazoa; phylum Arthropoda; class Insecta; order Hymenoptera; family Braconidae; genus Diachasma; species Diachasma alloeum. Next base: position 282,790 of record NW_021680479.1, read on the forward strand.
TCGCTCCCAATTTTCCCCCTAAAAACACAAAAATTCATTCATCCACCCATTACTCCACTTCATCAATCTAAGAATTCAAGTCTCCACTCGAAAAATAAAATTACCCATCAGTCGAAACGAAGGCCATCACATATTTACACAAAAACGAGATATAATTCTCCAGAACTTCCACATCAAATTGCCGCAACAAAGTGTGAACCCCAATAGTAAAAACGACAGCATCCACAGGGTCTTGAATTTTTCTGCTCAGCAGACTCGCTGGAAAGGAAAAAACCCTTAAAAAAATAGGTCCCAAGCTGCAAGTTGCAAAAAATACCTCTCAGGAAATTGAATCCCAAGTAGACTACTCTCATGCAAATGTCATGGAAAATAGATCCAATCGCCCTCAGACTCCCCAACGTCTTCCATCGATTGGATCAACTCCCCCCCGCCCGCAAAGAAATCTCACCTGTACTCTTGCAGTAAAACAATTTATGCAGACAGCAAATAGTGACGAGAAAGGCGATCAAATCCACTTCATGGCCCTCCGGAAAATTCATATAAGTCTTATTAAGATGATCGCTGATGCCAGCCCAGTCCAGCCTGACACTCAGCTCGCTAATCAACTTGTTCTCCTCAGCCCTCGTCACCTCGTCCTCCCCCTTCCTCCTCAATTCAAGAAGCAAAGCTGAGTTGAGAGTCCTGAGAGCAGCCTCCATGTGTTTAGCTTCAAACTTGCACGCTGTATTCAATTCATAAGCGATCTTGCTCCTCAGCAGCTGGAGGTGTCCGATCTTCAGAATGCTCTCGACGATCTGTGGCAGAACCCTCCCCCCAGTGCCCACGACGACAGAGTAGACCTTCGCAGGATTATTCCTGCTCAACTCAGAGTTATTGACGATCCCCCTGCACTCCTCCATCAGACTCCCCCAGGCCTTATCCCTCTTGGCCGTCCCCACGTGCTTGTAGATGTTCCCCAGCTCCACATAAGTGTAATAAGACAGCAGCTTGTCCAGTCCAAAGAGCCCGGGGGTCCCAATGGCCCTCAGGATCATGGAGAACACCCTGTGGTCGAGCACCTCCCCCTGAGTCTTCAGCTCGTACCAAGCGAGCTTGTGCTCCACGTAAACCGTGGACTTGGGATCGGTCATCCTGATGAGCTCCTTGGCAAGCCGCCCCATGAACGAGCCCGAGCCATTCCCCTCAGCCCCAGAATTCTCAGTCTTGTCTTCCTGGGGGAACAGCTTCCAATTCCTCCCAGGGGTCCACGTCGAGTCCTTGCACTCGTCCTCCAGAGCCACGTGGATGATGTAAGTGATCTCCTCGTGCCAGATCTTCAGGCTGTTGATGTTGATGTAGTCCTGGATGTACTGGAAGGACTTCCTGTAGCCCTCCATGACGTTCGCCAAGTCGTTGAGCTTCGCCACGAGGCAGTTCCTGTTCTTCTGGTCGAAGGTGAGACCGCTGTGAAGCGCCAGAGTGACCTTCTTAACCAGCTCCTGGCGGATCCCGTCCTCCAGCAGTCGGTGCGAGTCGACCCGAAGAACTCCCAGGGAAACGCTCCTCAGGGACAGGACGCCATTCGTGAAGACCGAGACGGCGTACGTCAGCTTGGCCATCTGCAGCCTCTCCTCCAGCTGCGCGTAGTCCTTCAGCTTGTCCTTGTAGAGTTTCGTGGGGATCTCCTTGAAGATGTTCGTCTCCAGGTGGACGATCTGGGCGAGCAGCCCGAAGACCGTCTCCGGGATGATCTGGAGGACCCTGCGAGCGTAGCTCTCTAGTTCTCTGCTGTAGTACTGGGAGACTGAGGCCAAGTCCGCACTTCTCGCCTGGTTCACGCGCAGCAGGGGGGTCTCCAGGGCTGACGCCATCTTCAGGAACAACGCCTTCAGCTTGATCACAGTTGGAGGGTTCTTCTTTATGCTGGACTGCATTAGGTCCACGTAGGTCTCCATGATGTTCCAGGCGTAGCAGCAGTCCGTCATTATGTTGAGGGCGATCAGGTTGTCTTCGGTGATGCTCCCGGTTCTGATCATGCTGTGGAGGAAATCCCTGGTGGACGTGAGGTACTGCGAGACCTACAGCAGAGATCGGGGCGAATATTATTTTTCATCACGCTGTGACGAAAAGTGAACTTTTCGGCACGCTCCGCGTGCCTAAAAGTCCAATTTCCGCCACATTGTGATGAAAAATATTGTTCGTAACTCGTGACAAAAGGTTTTTTAGCGCGTGGGATTATATCACTCGCCAAAAAACACCTTTTTGCACTCGTTACGAAATACACTATTCGACAATATTTGCACCGCAAATACTTTTTTTTGCTTACACTGAGAAAAAAATTACTTTTGCCGAGTATTTTTACTAGATTTAGATTTAGACATGCACGCGGCTGGTCGATTAGACGCCCGGAGGCACCTAAATCTTACGATCTTTTGTAACTTCCGCCTTTTTCCCTCGGTCAGTCTATGACATTGGTTACGCGGCGCGTAACTGGGAGGTCCCGGGTTCGATTCCCGACTGGGTGCGGCGGGAATTTTTTCTCTCTAAATTCGAATTCTATTTGAAATTTTTTAGCCCTAGTCTGCGCCTTTCACTAGGCTACTAAGGCTGTTGACTGCCATTTCGTTTAAATCAGCTGGTTCCAGAAGGATATTTACTAACTACAAGAAAATTTACACACGTCTTATGGAGATATTTATGTACATTTACTTCTGGCAAGTAAATATACTTGGCAAAGGTTACATACCTAAACTTCAAGAACAATTCAGTAGCGAAGCGGTAAACCGGGTTAAGTCGATTTTGACTTTTGGCCATTTTGTGACAAATATCTCGGAATCTAAGAGAGATAGCAAAATTTTGCTCATTACCTTTTCTATAACCTTCAGTTGACTCTACAAAAAAGGTCACGACAAAAATTTTTCTATCTCTTTTAGATTCCCTGATATTCGTCAAAAACTGGCCAATAGTCAAAATCGACTTAACTCGGTTTACCGCTTCGCTACTGAATTAATACCACGGACAATATCTAATAATAATCCCAGGACATTTCATCACCATGCCATTAATCCCCAATGGGTCTCCTTTCTTACCAAGTTGGGACTGGGTTGCCAGTTTGTGAATTTAAACTCTTAGGTACACCTCATATAATAATATGGATGACCAGGTAGATGAACGGGATCTCCCTTTTTCTCCACCTTCCTTCTAAAGGCAATTAATTTTCAAAAATTAATTTAAATATAAGTACTTCTATAAATTCACGAGCATGGGAAGGCACTTAAATTTCACGCCTCACCAGCTCTTGGCGTTGCCCAGGACCCACGACGAGGACGTGGCTGGCATCGGGTCCCAAACTAGGACCCAAAATAATTTCATGTGGTGATTTTGACTTGGGGTATTATTGTGTTGTGATATTATTGTGCTAAGATATTCAAATATGTCACCTTGGCAACAGCCATTTTTTTCTCAGTGTAATTACTAGTTTTTTTAGGAGTTTATTCGTCCAATGTGTATGACCTCTCGGCCTTTTACATTATATATAATAATAATAAAAAACATCGAAAGGTAGTGCAATTGAATTAGTAAATTTCTAATGAATTATTGCTGCTGACCCGAATACGGACCAATTGAATTTCAACAAAAAAAAGTCGATTTTCATCATTAAGGATGTTCGACACCCTTTTAGCCAAAATTGACGTTGTTTAAATTTTTCTGGCAAATTATCGATGGGAGTGACGTGAAAAAATATAACGATTTTGTGGTTTGTCATTCTTTAATGGCTCACGAAGTTGGGTAGTGGTGCGATAATTTTCATGCGTTTTTTCTACAGTTTTGTGATTCTTTTTAAAAGTTTAGAGAAAACGCAGGAAAATGTTCGCACCACCTTAAAATTTCGTAAGTCATTAAATAATGACAAAACGCAAAAACGTTATATTTTTTCACGTCAATTCCATCATAAGTTTGCCAGAAAAATGAAAACAACGTCAATTTTGGCTAAAAGGGTGTCGAACATCCTTAATGATGAAAATCGACTTTTCAATGTCCTGTTCAATTTTAGATGGCACTGGCAAAAATTGTTTTCTGGGTTTCATTGACATATCAATGGTTAAGGATATTCGACACCCTTTTAGCCAAAATTGACGTTGTTTTCATTTTTCTGGCAAACTTATGATGGAATTGACGTGAAAAAATATAACGTTTTTGCGTTTTGTCATTATTTAATGACTTACGAAAGTTTAAGGTGGTGCGAACATTTTCCTGCGTTTTCTCTAAACTTTTAAAAAGAATCACAAAACTGTAGAAAAAACGCATGAAAATTATCGCACCACTACGCAACTTCGTGAGCCATTAAAGAATGACAAACCACAAAATCGTTATATTTTTTCACGTCACTCCCATCGATAATTTGCCAGAAAAATGAAAACAACGTCAATTTTGGCTAAAAGGGTGTCGAACATCCTTAATGATGTAAATCGACTTTTCAATGTCCTGTTCAATTTTAGATGGCACTGGCAAAAATTGTTTTCTGGGTTTCATTGACATATCAATGGTTAAGGATATTCGACACCCTTTTAGCCAAAATTGACGTTGTTTTCATTTTTCTGGCAAATTATCGATGGGAGTGACGTGAAAAAATATAACGATTTTGTGGTTTGTCATTCTTTAATGGCTCACGAAGTTGCGTAGTGGTGCGATAATTTTCATGCGTTTTTTCTACAGTTTTGTGATTCTTTTTAAAAGTTTAGAGAAAACGCAGGAAAATGTTCGCACCACCTTAAACTTTCGTAAGTCATTAAATAATGACAAAACGCAAAAACGTTATATTTTTTCACGTCAATTCCATCATAAGTTTGCCAGAAAAATGAAAACAACGTCAATTTTGGCTAAAAGGGTGTCGAATATCCTTAACCATTGATATGTCAATGAAACCCAGAAAACAATTTTTGCCAGTGCCACCTAAAATTGAACAGGACACCGGCAATTTGTCGACAAATTGTCGACCCACTGTTTGCTGGGAATACGAATACTGGAAATTATTATTCCTGCCGACCCCTGACCTGGAGGTTGTTCTCGAGCTGGTGGAACTCCTGGACCTCCTCGAGGGCCTGAAGCAGTTGAGCAATCTTCCTGAGGTCCTCCTGCTCCAGTGACCCCACATGCCCACTGATCTCCTTGAACCACTTCTCGAGGCACTCGTTCGTCTCGATGCCATCCAGCCGTCTCTTCCCGCCGAAGACTTCCCCCAGGTCCTTGATCCTCTCGACGCACGATTTCTTGTTGTCAAGCCACTTGGACTCTTTGTCTTGGAGGAGTTGCTTGTACATTTGCTTCAGGTCTTGCTCGATCTGGGCGGTGCTGAGGAGGAGTCGCAAGGCCTCTTCGGGGGTGTACTTGCTCTCGTTGATGACCTGTTGCCTGAGGGTTCTCACTCTTTTGGACTCTTCCGAGAGGATCGTGGGGGTCGTGGTGTGCAGCAGCATCCAGTGGAGGGCCACGTTGGCTTCGCGAATCAGCTTCACCACGGACTCGATCTCGTTCTCCTCGACGGAGACCGCCAGCTGGAGTTTTTCGGTCTCAGCGATGGCTTTTTTCATTCGTTTCCCGTAGAGCTGGGGGAGGTTCTTGAGGTTGGAGGCCTCCAGGGTGTTGTTGAGGGCTGTTCGGGCTGCCTTGTACGGCAGCCACCAGTCGCAGAGGTTTATCACGATCCCCATGTAAATGCTGATGACCCAGTTGTCCGGGAAAAAGTGGTCGACGATTTCTCGCATTATCGCGGCGCCCGAGTGGAGGACTGAGGGCTGGAAGAGGAGGATTACCACGAGCATTGCGGCTTGATTCGCCGAGGCTATGCTCCTGTGCTCGGGGCTCGGGAAGGCCAGGGTCTGACTGTACAAGTCGTCGGAGCGCAAGCGACCTATCAGGAGGTCGATGAAGGTGGGGCTTATGGGGACGCGTTTGAAGTACTCCTCGGGGTAGTTCGATGGACGCTTTATCGCGGACTTGGTGAAGCCTGTGGACCGCAACAACATGCAGACGTCGTCGACTCCTGTGGAGGACGAGCGCTGCACGTGGTAGCGGTAGTACGAGACCAGGAGCTTCTCGCGAATGTGACCCTCGAACTGGTGGTCCACGAGGAGGAGCATCACTCCGTAGAGGTACACTGCCTCACACTGGAATTTTCCATTCATTCATTGAGTGATGGATGGTACACTGAGAGAACAACAAACACGTCAAACTAGTCTTGTTTGGGCCAACAAAAGCGCTAGTTGAAAATTGCCAAAAAAGAATTTGTTTGGTTCGAATTTTAAAGTCTCAAACGTGAATCATTGTGCTGCTTTCGACAGCAATGAAGTATTTGTGCTAGAAATGACATTTCTTGCGTGTACAGAAAATGCAATTTTTTTTTAACTACTAAATCTATTTTTGCGACAAAAATTTTTCATTCCGGCGGACTCTCTGCGTGTTTGGCACAAAAAAATCCTTTTTTGATCATTTTCAAAAAAATATTTTATTGGCACAAGTAAGACTTGTTGGAGAACTTTGTCGTTTTTCTCTCAGTGTGGGCTAAAATGTGAGTGACATAATTTATAACAATTTTTTGAAAATTAGTGAATAAAAATGTTTTTAGGGGTCATCATCTGGGAATGAAGGAAGAAAAACAAACACGTTGGCAAACGAGTCTTGTTTGAGCCAACAAAATCGCTAGTTGAAAATTGCCAAAGAAGAATTTGTTTGATTCGAATTTGAAAGTCTCAAACGTGAATAATTGTGCTGCTTTCGACAGCAACGAAGTATTTGTGCTAGAAATGACATTTTTTGCGTGCACAGAAAATGCAATTTTTTTTTAACTACTAAATCTATTTTTGCGACAAAAATTTTTCATTCCGGCGGACTCTCTGCGTGTTTGGCACAAAAAAATCCTTTTTTGATCATTTTCAAAAAAATATTTTATTGGCACAAGTAAGACTTGTTGGAGAACTTTGTCGTTTTTCTCTCAGTGTGGGCTAAAATGTGAGTGACATAATTTATAACAATTTTTTGAAAATTAGTGAATAAAAATGTTTTTAGGGGTCATCATCTGGGAATGAAGGAAGAAAAACAAACACGTTAGCAAACGAGTCTTGTTTGAGCCAACAAAATCGCTAGTTGAAAATTGCCAAAGAAGAATTTGTTTGGTTCGAATTTGAAAGTCTCAAACGTGAATAATTGTGCTGCTTTCGACAGCAACGAAGTATTTGTGCTAGAAATGACATTTCTTGCGTGTACAGAAAATGCAATTTTTTTTTAACTACTAAATCTATTTTTGCGACAAAAATTTTTCATTCCGGCGGACTCTCTGCGTGTTTGGCACAAAAAAAATCCTTTTTTGATCATTTTCAAAAAAATATTTTATTGGCACAAGTAAGACTTGTTGGAGAACTTTGTCGTTTTTCTCTCAGTGTGGGCTAAAATGTGAGTGACATAATTTATAACAATTTTTTGAAAGTTAGTGTATAAAAATGTTTTTAGGGGTCATCATCTGGGAATGAAGGAAGAAAAACAAACACGTTGGCAAACGAGTCTTGTTTGGGCCAACAAAATCGCTAGTTGAAAATTGCCAAAGAAGAATTTGTTTGGTTCGAATTTGAAAGTCTCAAACGTGAATAATTGTGCTGCTTTCGACAGCAACGAAATATTTGGCTCAAGAGGCGGATAATTCACACCGGACGGTGCCTTTTCAGGGTGAAAATATCTCGTATAGAGGAAAATTTAGCAACAAATATTTTATCCCTAAGTTACAAGATTGCTATTATATTGTTATTGCTCCATTTAAGGGTTCATTTCTTGTCTGTGATTATTAGACGCAACGAAAAACTACTATCCCTTGTTTCGAATAAAACAAAGATTTTTTGGGAGCAAAATATGTATGGGAGTATCGAATAACGAAGGAGTTGTGCTAGAAATGACATTTCTTGCGTGTACAGAAAATGCAATTTTTTTTTAACTACTAAATCTATTTTTGCGACAAAAATTTTTCATTCCGGCGGACTCTCTGCGTGTTTGGCACAAAAAAATCCTTTTTTGATCATTTTCAAAAAAATATTTTATTGGCACAAGTAAGACTTGTTGGAGAACTTTGTCGTTTTTCTCTCAGTGTGGGCTAAAATATGAGTGACATAATTGATAACAATTTTTTGAAAGTTAGTGTATAAAAATGTTTTTAGGGGTCATCATCTGGGAATGAAGGAAGTTAAGAATGCCAACTCCCTATGAAGTCGATTGTCTCGAGTATTAGTTCGGGATTTTGAGGATTAGTCGATTACCATCAACTGTTTTCCTTCGTCATTCAGGAGAACACTCTCCATCGACTGTTGAATGTAAGTTCCATCCTCCAATTCGTCGAGGTAAGTATTCAGGTCTGTTACATATTTATGAATACTCTCGAATGCTAGATAGAATCGTGTGAGAACGTCAGAGTAATTCTCCCTGAGGTGCTCATCGAGCTCTTGGAGCACCTGAAAAGCATTAAAAATTGTTATAACTCGACATTAATCAATTGCGTTCAAGAAATTGAGCGAATTAATGACCGGATTGTTCTCAATCCTCTGTTCATGAACATTCGCTGCTTTGAAGTAAGCGAAATCCATGATAATTGATCCATATCTGTTAGGATGAGCTCTGGACGCTAATCTGTAATGCAAAAGGAACATGAGCATCAAAGTTAATGCAGACACTTTTTCAATTCCGTAGAATCTTTCTATTTTTCGTAATTTTTCAAAATAACAAAATTCGAGTCTAATATTTTTTCTCCAATTTTCGTGTTTCGTTCATTTGACAATTTTTTTTTAATTAAAAAAAATTTATGCAACTACTATTGAGGGATATGATTTTATGAAGTCTAACCTGAAAATGGGAGGCACGTATTCTTTCAGTCTCATCAACTCAGCGATGATGGCATTGCCCCTTGACACAAGACGCAGTAAATTCTGGCCACATGTATTATTAATTGCTAAAAAATCACCCATTCTAAACGTTTAATTCTCATTTATTATTCAATTGTTACTTCATTCACACCCTCTTGTTGCTCCAAAACCGACAAAAAACTAGGGATTTTATCTGTCACATTGAGGTAAATAGAATTCCCCAGTTAGCTACAGTAGACTGTCGCATATGCACCAGCGACGGTTGCAGGGTCCCTAGGCGACCGCCATTTTCCGTAACTTTAGGATTTATATTCAAATTTATTATTTTCAATTTCTAAGTTAATTCATCGAGATATTTTTAAATAATTTTTAAAATAGAGAAATGTTTAGGTTTTCATTGAACAAAGACTCGGGAAAAACCCAAGAACAGGAAAAGAGCAATAAACTGGGGAATGTCCCAACATCCTCAGACCACCCGGAGGTTAATCCCTTTCAAGTACCTCTTTTTTCTTATATGATGAGTTTTTCGAGTGCAATTTGACCCGTCGGAGTCAAAAAACCTTTCTTGAGAGAGTTTATTTCTTTCCCAAGAAAACTTTGGAATTTCCCTTGTTTTCCCCAACATGTGTGGGTGAGGCCCTTTGTTTGGGTCACGTAGGCCCGAGAGTTTGGGGCTGGGTTAGAGCGAACGGTTGTGGGGGTGTAAGACCAACCCCATCGACCAAGTTCAAGGACATGATTGGCTCCCCACTCCTTCGAGTGGGATGACTTTTTCGCGCGTTAGACTTAGAATAATTTTAAGACTAGAATTAACAGCAGATCCACCACCTACGCGGACTAGTGAAGATCTAGAGATCTCTTCCTTTGAGTTTGTGTTCAAAGTTTCTATTTGTTATTGTCAACAAAAGTCAAAGTGCAAATATATTCATTATAAATTTTATCTTCTACATAAATCCAGTGTTTTTGTACAATTATTTAAATAAAACCCGCACTTGTGCAGCAGAGTGCTTTAGCACTCCACGGGCAACGGACCCGCCATCTATATTACAAAATAACCAGCTCGGGACGTAACAAGCCAACACTTCTTATAGAAAGGGGTGTAATCCCACTGCTGCCAACCCCCGTCAGTAGAAGCGTAGCTGTCAGTAGATTTTGTTATTTACACTCTCCCCTGACTAACAATTACCAAATAATAAAGCTTTCACCGCTTTCACTCAATACTTCATCTACCAAACATTCCCCACATTCACTCGCTCACAAATCCCAGTATTTTTGTTCAACATTGACCTCGATCAGGGGAATATAGGGCACAGCTATCATAACCCTCGCCCTGTCCTGCCCCGTAATGACGTTGCTCAATTATGAGAATAGATTCTCGTGATAGTTGATACCCCAGGTGCTGTGATAATGCCAGTAACTAAGTGACAATTAATCGACAATCATGTCCTTTCTCAAGTTGATTCTGGACAGTGCTCTCGTATGGATCTATACCGAGACCATTTGGTTTGTTCTCATATCAACATTATTCTATTTGTCGTTACCCTGGATATTCTGGGGTACATTGGCCATTCTCGTTGCACTGTGGTTCGTCAAGAATGTCCCTGTGAACGAGAAAACGGTTCATCAAGTATTGGGAGTTGATCCGTTTAACGTTGAGGATGGTAATGGTCATGGGGGAGAGTATTGCATGAGGGTAGTCGCACATCGGGGTGGAGGATACGATTATCCGGAGAACAGCCTGTCAGCTTTTCGTAATGTAATTCATTAATCCATGTAGATTAATCAAGGAGATCCCTGTATTTTTTGCATTCAATTCCGAAATTGTTATTTTGTTTCGGTTTTCATTATCAGTTTTTAGGGAATTTTTTCAGATTTTTAAAAGCTTTCGTTCATTAACTTGATGAATTTATTAGGGGAGGTTGGGGTAAAATGGACACTTGACTTTTTCAAAATATTAGTGACGGGTTGAAATCTTGATGAAATTTAATCACTTTTTTTTAGTACAAAGAACAACTCTTTGCCTTTGTGATGAGCCTAAACTGAGCTCCATTGATACATTTGTTTCTGAGTTATGAATAATTTTAAAAAAGTCTAAATTGTCCATTTTACCCTACCCTCCCCTAATAATTTGGAGGGAAATTGGACTCTGGACAGATATGTTTTTGTAAAAATGTAAATAAGGGTTTCGTAACGTATTTTTCGATGGACGTCAGATTAATTAACAAAATTTTTACCTAGTTGAATCAGTAAAAGGGTTGAAATTAATTTGAGATAATTAGAAAATTGGTTAAAAAAGTATTCTCAATTATTTCATCATATTTAATTACACATGTCATGTTTTATTGAATTTTTTCCGGCGTTAGATTTTTCAGAATGGCTTGGAATAAGTCTTTTTAAATATAGAATTTTTGGGGAATTTTTTCAGATTTTTAAAGTTTTCATTAATTCACTTCAAGAATTTATAAGAAATTTCGATAGCAATTGGACTCTGGGCAGATATGGATTTGTCAAAATGTAAATAAGGGTTTCGTGAAGAAAATTAATTAGCAAAAATATTTACGATATTAAATTTCCATGTTCCTCATTATTTTCCTCCTATTGAAAGAAAATAATATTTGCAATCATTCCATTTAACTCTTTGTACAAATGTGCTTGTAAAAATATCAGAATAATGAGTTTTCATAAACAAAATCAATTAAAAAAAAAATTTAATGCATTTTTCGATGGATGCCCCAGATGAAATTTGGAGTCAATTCAAATCGATCAGAAAATCGTTTAAAAAGTAATTCTCACTTATTCACAATATTCAACAACAAAAGTCCAGAGCAATTGCAACGAAAAACAGAGAATACTCGGATATCCTCATCCAAAATCACTAACAAACGGCCCAATTAATCCCTCCAGTTCTCAAAACCCCTTAATCTCGTCCTCAGAGTAAAGAAAAGGGCTGCACTGCTGTCGAATTCGACCTAACATTCACCAAAGACCACATTCCAATTATCTTCCACGATGAAACCGTGGAGAGACTCACTGGGAGGCCGGGGGTCGTCAAAGAGATGACTTGGGAAGAGTTGAAGCAACTCGATATCACGTTCAACCACCCATTGAAGTAAATAAGAAGAACTCAATTACTTATTCATCGGGAATTGCTTGCACCGATGTGAGATACATTGATTGATGATTCTCGTCCTCATTTCAGGGAAAAGTTCAATGGGGGGGAGAGGATAGCTCTGTTCAGCGACACAATCGAGCAGTGTCTGAATCATGACCTCAGAGTGTTCATTGATATTAAGGAAACGAGCCTTGATATTGTCTCGGTGATCTTGGAGACTTATAAAAAGCATCCGGAGTTGTACAGAAAGGCTGTCGTCACCAGTTTTTATCCATTTATTGTCTATATGGTAGGATGGGCACTATTCCAGGAAAACTGAATGATAAATCTATTTTGAATGATTATTTCAAGGTTTTCAGAATGAGATAGTATTGAAATGAAAGAGTATTTTTCACTCAATCTTATTTTTCTGTTGGATTGGAAAAATTGGAATAAAGCAAGTGGGAATTTGCTTTTATATTAATACAGTATTTTTTTGTGCTGATAATAGTATACAATTCATCGTTTTATTCAATTCAGTGGAATTTCTTTTTTAATCAATTGTGTTATGTTTTTAATTTAGTTTAATATTTGATGAAATTTCAAATGTGAAATAATATATCTGTACCATCCGGTTATTTGATGAAAGTCAAGTCGAAGTAGGTCGTTTTAATGATAATTGAATCAATTTTAACCTTTTTTTTTTATTCAAATAATCAGTGGAAATAAATTTTGCAAAAGATGGGAAATCAACAAACTTTTGAATGCTATGAGAATAATTTCCGAAATTCTTCTATAAATCGAATGGAAGAATGATGCTATCTACATTATGGAATGAATTTGAAACATATCTGAAGAAACCATCGGAAAGTTCACTTTCAGAGCAATTCACAAAAAATTTTAAATTTACAAAAATTATCATGAAAATCAAACCAACGAATATAGGTATCGTAGCGATCTTTTAACTTCGACAGAGTGGCTTTGAAACTAATATTTTCAGCTATCATTGAATGAATTTAGAGCATTTTATCCAAAGATATCCACGGAATTGTAATTTTTATAAAATACAAAATTTTTGAAAATTATTCTAAAAATCAAAACAACGATTACAGCTATCGCCTTCATCTTCGAACTCGGTCGAAGAGACATCCAAAGAATTTTTTAAAGCCATCATTCAATGAATCCAGAACATTTTTTTGAGTTATGGTGGGACAACCAATTTTTAATTAAAAAAATTCGAAAATATAATATATTTTACGAAAATTATTCTAAAAATCAAAACAACGATTACAGCTATCGCCTTCATCTTCGAACTCGGTCGAAGAGACATCCAAAGAATTTTTTAAAGCCATCATTCAATGAATCCAGAACATTTTTTTGAGTTATGGTGGGACAACCAATTTTTAATTTCAAAAATTCGAAAATATAATATAATATTTCATGAAAATTATTCTAAAAATCAAAACAACGATTACAGCTATCGCCTTCATCTTCGAACTCGGTCGAAGAGACATCCAAAGAATTTTTTAAAGCCATCATTCAATGAATCCAGAACATTTTTTTGAGTTATGGTGGGACAACCAATTTTTAATTTCAAAAATTCGAAAATATAATATATTTTATGAAAATTATTCTAAAAATCAAAACAACGATTACAGCTATCGCCTTCATCTTCGAACTCGGTCGAAGAGACATCCAAAGAATTTTTTAAAGCCATCATTCAATGAATCCAGAACATTTTTTTGAGTTATGGTGGGACAACCTATTTTTAATTCCAAAAATTCGAAAATATAATATAATATTTCATGAAAATTATTCTAAAAATCAAAACAACGATTACAGCTATCGCCTTCATCTTCGAACTCGGTCGAAGAGACATCCAAAGAATTTTTTAAAGCCATCATTCAATGAATCCAGAACATTTTTTTGAGTTATGGTGGGACAACCGATTTTTAATTTCAAAAATTCAAAAATATAATTTATCGAGAAAATTTTAATTAATGTCGATGGATAAAGCTCAACAATACCTACATTTGAAAAAAAATGTAACGCAAAAAGTTTGAAACTTAAATTCGAACGATTTTAATGCTTCCAAGAAAAACGTCAATTCAACATTAAAAATAATTTATTATAAAGCAAGACGTTAAAATTTCCGAAAAATGTACTGAAATTTTTACAGATAAGAAGAAAAGATTCGAACATTGTAGGGAGTCTCTCCTACAGACCGAGAGTATTCTCCACAGTTTCCTATTCAGGACTGAATGATTCAGGACCCGCAAGATATTCGAATCCAATTCAGCACTCAACTGCTCGAATCCTAGACGCATTGCACGACTGGGCATTGACAAGATTCACGTATTATGTCATTGGTATCTCTGTCATCCTGTTACATAAAGACATCATAAGTCCGTGAGTAGTAATTACCACAACTGAGTGATCTAATGTGGAATAGAACAATCTATTTCAGTCCTCGTCCTAAATAAAATCTTCTGCACAGAAAAACTATTGGAGAATGGCGCAGAAGGGGGATTCGTGTAATAGCCTGGAGTGTGAATTTACCATCTGAGAAGCTTCATTTCTCAAAAACCCTGAAGATTGCGTACTTGACTGACACGCTCCTAGCCGAGAGAATAACATGAGAATGTCAATAAAGGCAAATTTCGTATTTTGTCATACTGTACGACTCTATCAATTAAGAAAACGCGCAATAGCACATTTTTGTATTATCGCAGTATTACGAGTACCTTGAATCGATTTTACTCAACGACAATTGGAATAACATCTAGTCTAGCTTCTCAATTCCATAATTTATCGATAAACTTGAAAGAGAAAATTTTTATTTACAAGAAAAATGTATTTCGCGGCAGCTCATCAATTTCTATCTTTTAAATCTCCATTATTGAGTTGAATGTTTATTTTAAGCCTGATGAGAATAAAGAAAATAATAACTACACATGAATATTTGATTTCCCGTCGCCCGATCTCCCCCGAAAATTTAACAAGTGGGAAATTGCTCTTGTATTGGATATAGTAGTTATTTTTGCTAATAAATTAGCAATGTGCTTCCGAATGATTATTCTGCGCAGCATTTCCTTCTATCATGTATAATTCATTGTGTATTTCATTTTATTAAATTGAATAAGATTTCTTTTCAACTAATTTTGCCAGATTTTCAACTTAGTTGAATGTTATCATCACCATTATTCTTATTATCCCTTTCTTCTATACAACCGATTGTCTTTTTTACAGTTCTATCTCTCCCCTCAGCCCTTCGATAAAATGTTAATAGAAAAATTTCATTTACACATGCTTGAATGAATTTGAAACGTCACATTTGAAGAAACCATCAGAAAGCTCACTTTCAGGGAAATTCAGGAAAAATTCGAAATTTTCAACAATCATCATAAAAATCAAATCAACCAATATAGCTATCGTTATCATCTTTTAACTTCGACTTAATGGCATCAAAACAAACATTTTAAGCTATGATTGAATTCATTTGAAGCATGATATTCAAAGATATCCCCGGAATTCTGATTTTCTAAAAATACAAAATTTTTGCAATTTTCAAAAATCAAAATAACGATTATTGCTACCGCCTTCATCTTCGAACTCGGCCAAAAGGACATCCAAACAAATATTTAAGCGATCATTCAATCAATTCAGAACATTTTTTTAGTTATCGTGGGACAATCGATTTTCGACAAAATCGAAAATTAAAAAAACTAATCAATGAATTAAAATTTAATTAATGGCGATTGACAGGGCTCAGCAGTACCTACATTTGAAAAAAAAAAAAAAGATTCAATTCCATCCATTCATTAGCGAACAATTGAAGAAAATCTTTGTCATTGGGTCGGTATAATACAAAAAATCCAAAACTTAAATTTGAACGATTACAAAGGCTCCATTCGGAAACAACATAATCGTCCAGGACGATATGTGACGCTGATTGCCCTGTCACTTACATTTAGAGAAAGAATTATTTCGGAAATAAATTGACGTAAGTAAACAACAATGATTGATAATAATTGAATTGTACTCTATAAAATTCCGATACTTATCATAAATTTTTAACAAGTGTCAATCAAAATTACTATGCCACCTAATTAATTAATATATAATATAATTTTGTATTATATTATATAATTATATTCAATATATATATAATACATAATAATAATATATTATATATTGAATATAATTACATAATATAATGTAATAACAATAATTATAATATAATATAATTATATTATTATTATTGTAATTATTATTATATAATTTTGTGAAACGTGTATGAGAAATCTATTGTTGCAAAATTCAAAATTTCTTATCCTTCTGTCCGATAAAATTCTAATACCAGTGTATGAAAATTCTAGAACTGCATAGGAATGAAAAACCATTATAATTTTATAATTCAGTTTGATGTAAATTACTTCCTACCCTGAAGTAATTTAAGAAAAAATTCAGAGCGTAGATTGGCATCAGGTTCATTGAGATCTCAGTAAATGCGCATTTCACGGCGGCTCATCAATCCCTATCTCTTAAATCTCCATTATTAAGCTGAATGTTTATTTTAAGCCCTCCGAGAATAAACGAAATCATAACTACACATGAATATTTGATTTCCCTTTCCCCCCGATCCCCCCCCCCACCCAAAATTTTAAAAATAATGATAATTTCCCCCTCTCAAGGCGTTGTTCGCGTCACAGACCCACCCACTGCTCTTTTCAAGAAAGAAATAGAAGTGAAAACGTTCAAGATCCCCCCACAGAGCAGTTCAGTGGCTTGAAGGCCTGCGTTGAGGCACGTTTTATCGTCTTGGGGAAAAGCCGAACGCTGTACTCGTGTATTTTCGTGTACACTATACTCACGAATGTACAAACATCAACTGGTGAACTGCTATAGTACGTTAGTAACTGTTAGTCACAGCACATGGAAGTAATTTTCTAGTTGTAATTGTAAAAAATCCTCTTAATTAATTAAGCATTGAATAATTTTTAAATACCCCCCAGGAGTGACACGTCCCGGGCGCCTCCAGCCGTCCTCAATCGCCCGAAAAATCAGTGAGAAAGTTTTCCCCAAAAAAATTCTCAACACCGGACGGATTAAAAAATGAGCACAGTCTGGAGCGCATTAAAAAAAATATCACTCTCGAGGTCGCGGTCTGCCGACAGAAACACACGAGACTCAAAGGCCATTTTAAAATAAAAAGCCTCGGGTATGTACAAGAAAATGAAAAACCCCTCGTTCCTCACACTGTTGGAAAATTACTGTTGAAATTTATGGGGAGAAGATTTACATTTTTAAGAACGACAATGTTACATGAAATTCCTGGATATTTCTTCGTTGATGTATCAGTTATTTTCTTGAATGAAAGTAGTTCTCGATTTTCAGGCCCATACGGCCCTGAAAAAGATTGAACATTTTGGACAAGATAACTTTGGGAAAAGATTTGAACAACAACTTTTCTGAATTCTCAAGATATTGAAAATTGAACATAATATACAATTCAGTTTCCAATTTTCATTTTTTTTCAATTTTTTTGAGTTTGAATTTCCAAACTCAAAAAAAAATTTTTTTGAGTTGGAAATTGGAGCTTTTATCGGAAAGTTGATGATTGTTTATTAATGATTGAAAATTTTGGGCAAGATAATTTTGGGAAAAGATTTGAACAACAACTTTTCTGAACTCTCAAGCTATTGAAAATTGAACATAATATACAATTTCCAATTTTCATTTTTTTTCAATTTTTTTTGAGTTTGAATTTCCAAACTCAAAAAAAAATTTTTTTGAGTTGGAAATTGGAGCTTTTATCGGAAAGTTGATGATTGTTTATTAATGATTGAAAATTTTGGGCAAGATAATTTTGGGAAAAGATTTGAGCAACAACTTTTCTGAATTCTCAAGCTATTGAAAATTGAACATAATATACAATTCAGTTTCCAATTTTCATTTTTTTTCAATTTTTTTTGAGTTTGAATTTCCAAATTCAAAAAAAAATTTTTTTGAGTTGGAAATTGGAGCTTTTATCGGAAAGTTGATGATTGTTTATTAATGATTGAAAATTTTGGGCAAGATAATTTTGGGAAAAGATTTGAACAACAACTTTTCTGAACTCTCAAGCTATTGAAAATTGAACATAATATACAATTTCCAATTTTCATTTTTTTTCAATTTTTTTTGAGTTTGAATTTCCAAACTCAAAAAAAAATTTTTTTGAGTTGGAAATTGGAGCTTTTATCGGAAAGTTGATGATTGTTTATTAATGATTGAAAATTTTGGGCAAGATAATTTTGGGAAAAGATTTGAACAACAACTTTTCTGAACTTTCAAGCTATTGAAAATTGAACATAATATACAATTCAATTTCCAATTTTCATTTTTTTTCAATTTTTTTTTGAGTTTGAATTTCCAAACTCAAAAAAAAATTTTTTTTGAGTTGGAAATTCAAGCTTTCATTGGAAAGTTAATGATTGTTTATTAATGTTTGAAAATTTTGGGCAAGATAATTTTGGGAAAAGATTTGAGCAACAATTTTTCTGAATTCTCAAGCTATTGAAAATTGAACATGATATACAATTCAATTTCCAATTTTCATTTTTTTTCAATTTTTTTTGTTTGAATTTCCAAACTCAAAAAAAAATTTTTTTTGAGTTGGAAATTCAAGCTTTCATTGGAAAGTTAATAATTGTTTATTAATGTTTGAAAATTTTGGGCAAGATAATTTTGGGAAAAGATTTGAGCAACAACTTTTCTGAATTCTCAAGCTATTGAAAATTGAACATAATATACAATTCAATTTCCAATTTTTATTTTTTTCAATTTTTTTTGAGTTTGAATTTCCAAACTCAAAAAAATTTTTTTTTTGAGTTGGAAATTGAAGCTTTTCGCGGAAAGTTGATGATTGTTTATTAATGATTGAAAATTTTGGGCAAGATAATTTTGGGAAAAGATTTGAGCAACAACTTTTCTGAATTCTCAAGCTATTGAAAATTGAACATAATATACAATTCAATTTCCAATTTTCATTTTTTTTCAATTTTTTTTGAGTTTGAATTTCCAAACTCAAAAAAAAATTTTTTTTGAGTTGGAAATTCAAGCTTTTATCGGAAAGTTAATGATTGTTTATTAATGTTTGAAAATTTTGGGCAAGATAATTTTGGGAAATGATTTGGGCAACAACTTTTCTGAATTCTCAATCTATTAAAAATAGAATTGTATATTATATTCAATTTTCAGAATGAGTTAGGAAATTCAAGCTTTCATCGGAAAATTAATGATTGTTCAACAGGAAAACCCCAATTTTTGTCAATTTTCAAGATGAATGAGAAATTTTATGAATATTTTCATTTGAAATTGACAGCAGTGCACGTCTTGACGTCACCTAGCTCGTCATTATCTCATAATCGTTAATTGAGATTGTTATTTCAGTCAAGAGAGGCCTAGATGCTAGAAAATTACTCTTGAAATTTCAAGTAAAAGATTAAAAATTTTAAGAACGATAATGTTACATGAAATTCCTGGATATTTCATCATTGATGTATCAGTTAATTTTTTGAATGAAAGTAATTCTCGATTTTCAGGCCCATACGGCACTGAAAAACATTAAAAATTTTCGAAATTCACACAACTTTTCTGAATTTTTAATCTATTGAAAATTGAAATGTATGTAGTTCAAGCTTTCTTTGGAAAATCGATGATTGTTTCACATGAAAAACCCATTTGTTTAATTTTCAAAATGAATGAGAAATTTGATGAATATTTTCCTTTGAAATTGACACAGTGATTAAAATTTCAAGAAATTTTGTAACAGTGCACATCTCGGCATCATCTAGCCCGTCATTATCTCATAATCACTAATTGAGATTGTTATTTCAGACAAGAAAGACCAAGATATTAGAAAATTCCTCGTGAAATTTCAAGTGAAAGATTGAAAATTTTAACAACGACAAAGTGACATGACATTCCTGTGTATTTCTTCATTGACGAATCAGTCAATTTCTTGAATATTCAGGTCCATACGACACTGAAAAACAGTGAAAATTTAAAAAATTCAAACAAGAAATTTTCTGACTTCTCAATCTGTTGAAAATTGAATTGTATCTAATGTTCAATTTTCAGAGTGAGTTTGGAAATTCAAGCTGTCGTTGGAACATCATTGATTGTTTATTGGTTTATGGGAAGCCAGGTGAATAAATAAAAACCAGTTTTATATGAGCAATTGAACTTGGTTTTCATTAAGAAGAAGTGTTCTCGCTTCGAGACTGAATAAAGAATATCGAAGTCACAAAGCCCATAGTTTTTTCTTGATTTCTTGGTTTCTTTCTCGTCAGGCTTTATCACATGTTTATATTATTTAGTAAACATTGGACTGGAGTTTGTGTCGTGCACTGTTAAAATTTTTCGTCTGAATTTTCCGTGAAGATCCGGCAATTTTTATCGAGTTCAAGTTCCACTGAAATTACCCTCATGAGATTTACTATATCTTCCATGGAATTTCAACAAATTTCTGACAGTGTAGACCCCATCTCATAGTATAATAAAACCAACTTATATCGTTCACCAATACAATCAAATTATTTTTGCTCTTTTCAACACGGAAAAAAAACTTGAATTAACAGCCTCTTCCCGGAAAAAAATAAACCTGAATTGACTATAAAATATACTTGTTTCAAGTATATTTTATACAAAATTGGGGGACGAGTATTTCAATTCGAAGATGATTGTTTTGTATCAGGCCGGGTTGCAGCAAGCCCTCTTAAGGGTGCCAAGTGAATTTGAAAAAAGATGCAAAAAAAACTTTGGGTCAAACGGGGCTCAAATGAATGCTCTGACGTTCACGGAGAGAAATGTTCAGTAAAAATTACGGAACTCACAATTCACTCACCGATTACGAAATCGACTCAGAAAATTTAAGGGTGCCAAGTGAATTTAAAAACAGATTTAAAAAAAAAATTTTCTTTCCCTCCATCATTGGAGAAATCTGTATTCATCTATCTGACGAAATTTCAAACCCGCACCTGGAACTAGACATCGAGAAAATAAATGCGGAAAATCCTCTATTTCGCATGACGAACCTCGAGAAAGCATGGGATCAAATGGGTACGGCGGGTTGAAATATCTCTCTTATTCACCCCGGTACCCCATTGTTTTTTGTCGCCATCACATTGAACACATCATTCCCCATATCTTCAAATTTTTTCAAATTTTTCTTGAGTTCCTAGGGGGTTGAAACGTT